>NC_059193.1:25257462-25517462 GCF_020615455.1 Coregonus clupeaformis
GTGTGAACGAGTGAATATAATAATAATAATAATATGCTATTTAGCAGACGCTTTTATCCAAAGCGACTTACAGTCATGTGTGCATACAGTTTTACGTATGTTTGTGCGTGTACATGTTTTTGTACATGTTTTTGTGTATGAATGGGGAGGCGGATGCTGAGAGGGGCTCTATCTCTCTCTCTGGCTGACTGGGTCACCACAATGCCCTGGCAGCAGTGTGGTCTTTACTGGGCCTCTTCAGCGCTGTGCCGGGCTGCCGGCTTTACGAGAGACAGAGAGACAGACGGATAGATCCCCTCGCCTTGCGCCATAAAGCCATCAGCGGGGAACAAAAAGGCCAGGTGCAAGGGGAAGTATTGGGAGCTCACCTGCACCCAGCAGGGAACAGCCTCTATCTAGCCAAGCCAAGAGGCCCTCCACATTCACATTCAGCATCCACTCACTAACGGCACTAATGGGGAGCAGGGACACTGTCAAAGAAGAGAATCCCTCCCTGTTTGGGATGGCCTGTGATCCTTATTAGCTGTTAGTGCTATACCACAGCTTTAATGGTGAAGAGTTCAGCCAACACAGACGTTGACAGTGCAGTGCAGAGCAGGCTGCAACAGGTTGCTGTTAAAAGTAGTAATTATGATCAGAACACTCTAGTTACTGGGAGAGTGAAAGTGGTGGGACCTTTGTGAACATTTGAATGTATTTTTAAGAGGCACTTGCTGGAGGGAGAACATGGTTAGGTAACAGGTTGTATCAGTTGTCTGACAGGGAATGGGGCAGATAGAGTGACACAGAGTCGTGAAGGGAGGCTGACAGAATGACAGGCAGAGAGGCAGATGGGCAGGCTGAGCGACAGACCGACACAGAGACAGGTAGGAATGAAGTCATGGAGCCAGGCAGGGAGGCAGGCTGTCGGTGGGGGCAGACCCACCCTGGGTAGCTGCTTCCCTCCCTGTTGGAGTGGCAGATGTGTGGTGAATCTTTAACTCTCCTCACAGCTCCTCACTCCCCACTGTCACCGCATCTGTCCCCGGCAATGTCCCCTCCTCAGTCCCCCTTGGCTCAGCCCCCTCGTGTGAATGCAGGACAACCAAAATAAGCTATCAGTGGACTTATTGATTAGTCCAGCCTGCCCTGGCTAGCTTCATTTAATGACCTCTGGGACTCATTATTGACAAGGCTTTGTCTTTGTGATTAGTTCATTCTTTCACTGGGAATATGGGAATCCTGTGTCTCACTCAGTGGGGAAATTGAATCAGATTATCTGTAGCCTAACACAGATCAATGCAAAAAATGTACTTGTTGATCTATGTAGAATTATGAGCATATTTGAATATGTTGACATGGATCAAGCAGAAACAGACATTTGAACAATGATAAGTGGGTCATGTTAGTGGGACAACAACAACAGAAACTAAGAGGCCAATATGCTCTCAACAGCATCCCGTCTCATTGTCTGCCTTAAACCCCACTGCAAAAAAACATATCCCTGCCACAGCCATAATAGATGATAAGTAGCATTTTATCCTCATTCGTATGATCGGTCTAATCTTCTCAGACGCCCCAGCGTTAAACGGTCGGGACTCGCCGTCCCCCGTCCCCTGTCCCTCTCTCCCACTCAGCTCAGCTCGGCTCAGCCTGGCCCTGGCGAGAGATGGTTTATTTTAATTGAAAATTAGCAAAACAAAACAAGGGCAAGAGGATCCCTGAATGGGGCCCCTTTCTCTGGAAGCTCCTGTGCTGTTGAATAATGCATATGGGAGAAAGTAAACAGCAGCCGTGGGCCCGGCCCAGGGAACAATGAGCCGCACACAGCCCAACCACAGCGCCTGATTTTATTACGGGCCCTGTCAGCCCCTCCCTCCCTCCCTCCACTACCTCCCCTAGCCTGGGAATCGTGGGACCCAGGCCAGGCAGCAGCTGCTGACCGCTGCACACTGACCCAACACACTCCGCGACCTGCAGGATAACTCCACACACACACCCACCCAGCACACATCACCGAATACCTCCACTGTCACAGCCTGCCTGCTTTCCTGCCTGCCTGCCACCACTGCAGTGTATACATATACACAGTCACACAAGGCAGCAACTGGTTGGCTACATCCAGATAGTGTCTTAGGAGTAAATGTATGCATGCCACAGATGCCGTGTGTGCTGAATGTTAGAAAATATTGCATTTATGTTCAAGTTTTTCTCATGAAGACGGACTGATTTAGACTC
Organism: Coregonus clupeaformis; assembly: GCF_020615455.1. Taxonomy (NCBI): domain Eukaryota; kingdom Metazoa; phylum Chordata; class Actinopteri; order Salmoniformes; family Salmonidae; genus Coregonus; species Coregonus clupeaformis. Next base: position 25,259,680 of record NC_059193.1, read on the forward strand.
AGGAAAATGTCTGACTTTACCAACTCCAACCCCCATTTCTGAGATCTTGGCTTGGACGGCGAAGGGTCACTGTGGCCACTTGTGAACTTTTCTCTCCACTAGAACATTCTGTGTGTGTTCTCTCTCTCTCTCTCTCCCCGACCAAGCAGGCATTGAGATTCCGGTCTTGCCTCTGGCTTCAGCCTGGGCCGGTTGCCATGCCGACGGGCAAATTGGCTAGCAGGATGAGTAATGATGTGATGTGGATCTAAAGTCCCAACAAAGACCTTATTACAGCCCAAGCTTTTCATAACACACCATTGTTGTCAAGTGCTCCTGATATTAACCTACATTCACTGGCACTTCCTCCTCCTGCTGCTGGAGAAGTGTTTGTGCGACTTGTGTGTGTGTCTGTGGAAGTGGGTTGTGTGTGTATGTGCATGCACACGTGTGTGGCTGGACACCAGGAGTCATACTAAAGCTTGTCTACAGTCACAACGACTGTAGATTAATACTGAATAGAATACGGAAGGATTTTGCAATGATTTTTAATAGTGAAGTTAATGTTTTAGGCTGTTTGTTGACATGTTTGTTGAGATGTTTGCTCTCTCTCACTTCTCTCGCTTTCTCTCTCTCTCTCACTTCTCTCGCTCTCTCTCTCTCACTTCTCTCGCTTTCTCTCTCTCTCTCACTTCTCTCGCTCTCTCTCTCTCACTTCTCTCGCTTTCTCTCTCTCTCTCTCTCTCTCTCTTTCTTTCTTTCTTTCTTTCTTTCTTGTCTCTTCTCTCTCAATTCAATTTAAGGGCTTTATTGGCATGGGAAACATATGTTTACATTGCCAAAGCAAGTGAAATAAACAATACAAAAATTAACAGTAAACATTACACTCACAAAAGTTCCAGAAGAATAAAGACATTTCAAATGTCATATTATGTCTATATACAGTGTTATAATGATGTGCAAATAGTTAAAGTACAAAAGGGAAAATAAATAAACATAAATATGGGTTGTAGTTACAATGGTGTTTGTTCTTCACTGGTTGCCCTTTTCTTGTGGCAACATGTCACAAATCTTGCTGCTGTGATTGCACACTGTGGTATTTCACCCAATATATATGGGAGTTTATCAAAATGGGGTTTGTTTTCTAATTCTTTGTGGGTCTGTGTAATCTGAGGGAAATATGTGTCAATAATCAAATCAAATCAAAATGTATTTGTCACATACGCCGAATACAACAGCTGTAGACCTTACAGTGAAATGCTGACTTACAAGTCCTTAACCAACAATGCAGTTAAGAAAAATATTTACTAAATAAACAAAAGTAAATAATAAAATAAAAAGTAACAAGGCTATATACAAGGGGTACCGGTACCGAGTCAATGTGTGGGGGTACAGGTTAGTCTAGGTAATTTGTACAGTAGGGGTAAAGTGATAATAAACAGCGAGTAGCAGCAGGGGGGGTCAATGTAAATAGTCCGGGTGGCCATTTGATTAATTGTTCAGCAGTCTTATGGCTTGGGGGTAGAAGCTGTTAAGGAGCCTTTTGGACCTAGACTTGGCGCTCCGGATGACTAGGGTGACTGGGGTGACTGGTCTCTGACCTCCTCCCTATAGGCTGTCTCATCGTTATCAGTGATCAGGCCTACTACTGTTGTGTTGTCAGCAAACTTAATGATGGTGTTGGAGTCGTGCTTGGCCACGCAGTCATGGGTGAACAGGGAGTACAGGAGGGGACTAAGCATGCACCCCTGAGGGGCCCCCGTGTTGAGGATCAGCGTGGCAGATGTGTTGTTGCCTACCCTCACTACCTGGGGGCGGCCTGTCAGGACGTCCAGGATCCAGTTGCAGAGGGAGGTGTTTAGTCCCAGGGTCCTTAGCTTAGTGATGAGCTTTGTGGGCACTATGGTGTTCAACGCTGAGCTGTAGTCAATGAACAGCATTCTCACATAGGTGTCCCTTTTGTCCAGGTCGGAAAGGGCAGTGTGGAGTGCGATTGAGATTGGTTCATCTGTGGATCTGTTGGGGCGGTATTCGAATTGGAGTGGGTCTAGGGTTTCCGAGATGATGGTGTTGATGTGAGCCATGACCAGCCTTTCAAAGCACTTCATGGCTACCGATGTAAGTGCTACGGGGCGGTAGTCATTTAGGCAGGTAACCTTCGCTTTCTTGGGCACAGGGACTATGGTGGTCTGCTTGAAACATGTAGGTATTACAGACTCAGTCAGGGAGAGGTTGGTCAGCGCATGCTCTGAGTACACGTCCTGATAATCCGTCTGGCCCCGCGGCCTTGTAAATGTTGACCTGTTTAAAGGTCTTGCTCACATCAGCTAAGGAGAGCGTGATCACACAGTCGTCCGGAACAGCTGGTGCTCTCATGCATACTTCAGCGTTGCTTGCCTCGAAGCAAGCACAAAAGGCATTTAGCTCGTCTGGTAGGCTCGCATCACTGGGCAGCTCAAGGCTGGGTTTCCCTTTGTAGTCCGTAATAGTTTGCAAGCCCTGCCACATCCAACGATCGTCAGAGCCGGTGTAGTAGGATTAAATCTTAATCCTGTATTGATGCTTTGCCTGTTTGATGGTTCGTCTGAGGGTATAGCGGGATTTATTACAAGCGTCGGATTAGTGTCCCGCTTCTTGAAAGCGGCAGCTCTGGCCTTTAGCTCGGTGCAGATGTTGCCTGTAATCCATGGCTTCTGGTTGGGATATGTACGTATGGTCACTGTGGGGACAACGTCATCGATGCACTTATTGATGAAGCCGGTGACTGAGGTAGTATACTCCTCAATGCCATTGGATGAATCCCGGAACATATTCCAGTCTGTGCTAGCAAAACAGTACTTTTGCGTAGCATCTGCGTCATCTGACCATTTCCATATTGAGTGAGTCACTGGCACTTCCTGCTTTAGTTTTTGCTTATAAGCAGGAATCAGGAGGATAGAATTATGGTCAGATTTGCCAAATGGAGGACGAGGGAGAGCTTTGTATACGTCTCTGTGTGTGGAGTAATGCTGGTCTAGAGTTTTTTTCCCTCTGGTTGCACATGTGACATGCTAGTAGAAATGAGGTAAAACGGATTTAAGTTTGCCTGCATTAAATTACCCAGCCACTAGGAGCGCCGCTTCTGGATGAGCATTTTCTTGTTTGCTTATGGCCTTATACAGCTCGTTGAGTGTGGTCTTAGTGCCAGCATCGATTTGTGGTGGTAAATAGACGGCTACTGGTAGATAGTGTGGTCTTCAGCTTATCATGAGGTACTCTACCTCAGGCGACCAATACCTTGATACTTCCTTAATATTAGACATCGCGCACCAGATGTTATTGACAAATAGACACACACCACCACCCCTCGTCTTACCAGACGTAGCTGTTCTGTCCTGCCGATGCACGGAAAACCCAGCCAACTGTATATTATCCGTGTCATTGTTCAGCCACGACTATGTGAAACATTAGATATTACAGTTTTTAATGTCCCGTTGGTAGGATAGTCTCGAACTGGGATCATCCAGTTTATTCTCCAGTGATTGCACGTTGGCCAATAGAACAGATGGTAGAGGCGGGTTACCCACTCGCCGACGAATTCTCAAAAGGCACGCCGATCTCCGCCCCCTGTATTTCAGACTTTTCTTAACGTGAATGACAGGGATTTGGGCCTGGTCTCGGAGAAGCAGTATATCCTTCGCGTCGGACTCATTAAATAAATAATCTTTGTCCAGTTCAAGGTGAGTAATCGCTGTTCTGATATCCAGAAGCTATTTTCGGTCATAGGAGACGGTAGCAGCAACATTATGCACAAAATAAGTTACAAACAATGCGAAAAAACACACGAAATAGCACAGTTGGTTAGGAGCCCGTAAAACGGCAGCCATCCCCTCCGGCGCCATTATCAATGGTGGTCATACATTTGGCAGGAGGTTAGGAAGTGCAGCTCAGTTTCCACCTCATTTTGTGGGCAGTGTGCACATAGCCTGTCTTCTCTTGAGAGCCAGGTCTGCCTACGGCGGCCTTTCTCAATAGCAAGTCTATGCTCACTGAGTCTGTACATAGTCAAAGCTTTCCTTAAGTTTGGGTCAGTCACAGTGGTCAGGTATTCTGCCACTGTGTACTCTCTGTTTAGGGCCAAATAGCATTCTAGTTTGCTCTGTTTTTTGTTAATTCTTTCCAATGTGTCAAGTAATTATCTTTTTTTCCCCTCATGATTTGGTTGGGTCTAATTGTGTTGCTGTCCTGGGGCTCTGTGGGGTCTGTTTGTGTTTGTGAATAGAGCCCCAGGACCAGCTTGCTTAGGGGACTCTTCTCCAGGTTCATCTCTCTGTAGGTGATGGCTTTGTTATGGAAGGTTTGGGAATCGCTTCCTTTTAGGTGGTTGTAGAACTTACATTGTCTCTTTTCGGGATTTTGATAATTAGCTGGTATCGGCCTAATTCTGCTCTGCATGCATTATTTGGTGTTCTACGTTGTACACAGAGGATATTTTTGCAGAATTCCGCATGCAGAGTCTAAATTTGGTGTTTGTCCCATTTTGTGAATTCTTGGTTGGTGAGCGGACCCCAGACCTCACAACCATAAAGGGCAATGGGTCCTATAACTCATTCAACTATTTTTAGCCAGATCCTAATTGGTATGTCGAATTTTATGTTTGACATACCATATGCGCTCTCTCTCTCTCTCTCTCTCTCTCTCTCTCTCTCTCTCTCTCTCTCTCTCTCTCTCTCTCTCTCTCTCTCTCTCTCTCTCTCTCTCTCTCTCTCTCTCTCTCTCTCTCTCTCTCTCTCTCTCTCTCTCTCTAGTTCAATTTCAAATTAAGGGCTTTATTGGCATGGGAAACATATGTTTACATTGCCAAAGCAAGTGAAATAGATAATGAACAAAGTGAAATAAACAATAAAAAAATTAACAGTAAACATTACAGTTTTTCTCAATTGCTAAAACACTAAACCCTATTGTCTGAACCAAATGCTCAGTTGCCTGAACCCACTGATTGAATCAATCACTCTTTTGGCAAAACCATAAGCACTTTTCACCTGTTTAGACACAACTTGCCAACACATTTTCATTGTGATGCACCCGTGCTGCATAATGGTGAGCACATGTGACAAAAGTCAAACACAATTAGAGCACAGGTATCACCACTTGAACACAACAACTCAAAATTGATCACACTTGTGGCTAATGATGTGAGGGAACATATACAGTAAGCCAGTTCAGAGAGCACTGGTTTGTGAGGCCCTACAATGGATAGAAATCTGAGAGGAAGAGTTCGTGTGAGAGGAGGTCGAGGTGGTCGAGGTGGTCAGCGAAGACAAAGAACAGTAATATCTGATGAAATCAGAGCTACTGTGATTGACCATGTTCTTGTCCATGGTATGAGCATGAGGGAGGCTGGACAAAGGGTACAACCAAACATCAGTAGATTCACTGTGTCCACCATAATCCGAAGATTTAGAGAAGAGAACAGGTAATTACCTTTTTTTGACATTATAGTACAGTATGTAAATGTTGACAGCAATTACTGTATGACATACTATATACTGTACCACAGTATACTGTAAGTGAATATATGTTTCAGTACATCACTGTACCAATGTACTGTAGTATTGTAATGGAGGGTTGGTCTAACTGTTTGTAGGCCTAGTATTCCATGTATATTTTTGTAACTCCATGTTCTCTTTTTGTAGAATTGAAAGACTGCCACATGGGGGTGGGAGGACAGGTATGTTCTCCCCACACCAAGAGACCCTAATTGTTGATATGGTCCGTAAGAAAAATGCCATTAAACTGAGCGAAATTCAGCAGAAGATCATTGAGGACCATTTACATTTTGAGGGTATCAACAGTGTCAGCCTCTCTACTGTTGATCATGTCCTCAAGCGCAACAGACTGCGCATGAAACAGCTATACAGAGTGCCCTTTGATCGCAACTCAGACAGAGTCAAAGAGCAAAGATTCCAGTATGTACAGGTTGGCATATATCCAGACACATTCAATGTTGATTACTCTAAGTAGTGATTTACTGTAGTGGCCTAAATCACTTTTTCCGTATCACTTACAAAACTATATCTATTTCTACAGAGGGTTTTTCAACTGGATGCAATGGAAAGACCCCATCAATACATCTACATGGATGAAGCTGGGTTTAATCTCACCAAAAGGAGAAGGAGAGGCCGTAATGTGATTGGCCATCGGGCCATTGTTGGTGTTCCTGGGCAGCGTGGTGGCAATGTCACATTATGTGCTGCCATCAGCAATCATGGGGTTGTCCACCATCATGCCAACCTGGGGCCCTACAACACTCACCAGCTCCTCATTTTCCTCAATCACATGCGAGATGCTTTGTTAGGGCAGCAGGATGAGCATCCCATCTATGTTGTTGTTTGGGACAATGTGAGTTTTCACAGAGCCCTCCAGGTTAGAGAGTGGTACAATATGAACCAAGGTTTTATCAATCTTTGCCTTCCACCGTACTCCCCTTTCCTAAACCCCATTGAGGAATTCTTCTCCTCATGGCGGTGGAAGGTATATGAACGCCAACCTTACACCAGGGTAAATCTCCTGCAAGCCATGGGACTTGCCTGTGGTGACATAGGTGTGGAGGAATGCCAAGCCTGGATACGGCATGCCAGGGGTTTTTTCCCCCGTTGCCTGGCCAGACAAAATGTGGCCTGTGATGTGGATGAAGTCCTGTGGCCTGACCCAGTACGGAGACATGATGCTGTGGCTGAGTAATGCACTTATTTGTATATTTTTGTACTTTATTTTTACATGGGCTTACTGTACACAAGTGGCAAACGCATAAGATTTCTGTTTGTTTTTACAAGTGCTACATGTAAATGCACAATATTTCTGTTTTGTCTTTTTGTACAAGTGCTAAATGCACAGGTTTTTTTTGTTTTGCAACATGCATTTAGCCTACAGTGAACAATAAACATTTATTTCTCCAGCTTCATGTCCTGAGCATTGTGTTTTCTATTTTTCTACGTAGTGTTTAGTGACTGTTCAGTAGTGTTTTTTATTTTGATTGACTCGGGGCACGATTTGACAACATAGTTCAGTTTTGAGCACAGATTGAACTGTTTTGAGGTGAAAGTTTGGTTTTGCAAGAAGAGTCTGAGGTTTTGTGAATGTAGCTTGAAAATTGGGTTTTGTGTTCACAGTTAAGAGAAAAGGAGAGCAGCTTTCAAGAAATGTGTCTTAGCAATCGAGAAAAACTGTATACTCTCTCTCTCTCTCTTGCTCTCTCTCTCTCTCTCTCTCTCTCTCTCGTTCACTCTCTCTCTCTCTTGTCTATTCTCTCTCTCTTCTCTCGCATACTGTTGTAGTCCATGTCTATGTGTTTAGTCTGGCTTGACCAAACTCAACAGGGTTTATGAAACCTCCACACTCCCCACCTCACCTCAGCAAACATCCCTGGGCCCTATGCCTGAGAAGAGTCCACAGCAGCCTGGCCTTATAGACTGAGTGTGAAGGGCCATAAAAGAGAGGTGGGGGGTGACACCGTGTCCCTGTAGCCGGAGCGCGTGACACCGGGCGGCTGCAGGATGTTTGAGTTGGTTTAACAACATCCTCTGACAGAGAGATGAGGAAACAGATAGATCCAGGTCTTCACCTCTACACCATTGTTCCCCCATCTCCTCTACTACTCTGTCTATCTGTGGAGGGGATGGAGGGAGGAGGAGGAGAGGGAAGAGGAGGAGAGGGATGGAGGAGGAGAGGGATGGAGGAGGAGATTGAGGAGTAGGAGAGGGAGGAGTAGGAGAGGGAAGATAGGGGCATGCCACACTGATAATTAAGAAACACCAATTAAGGTTACTGCTTGATTAGTGTGGACACACACACACACATTTCAATGCACAGCCTCTCTCTCTCTCTCTCTCTCTCTCTCTATCTCTCTCTCTTTTCTCTTTCTCTCTCTCTCTCTCTCTCTCTCTCTCACACACACACACACACACACACTGCAGCAGCAGCCAGTAGTCAACACGGTGTTATGGGTCAGTGGTCAGCTAAGCTAGGATTGTGCTGAGTCAGCCAGTCATTGGATGTTCCACTACTTTACACATCAAAACAACATGGAGACATCACTTGGCAAATATCCCAGCCTTGGCAGAGAAAACCTCAGATTTAAATGAAACACAGAATTTATCCATCTGAAAACCCAAGGAAATATGATCACTGACAGTGTCATCTATGTCAAGCAGTAAGCGTGTGTTATTTGCTTGCGCAGGAGCTCTTAATTGGATTGTAGGGATGGAGCCCCCTTTGTCTCAGGCTGATGAGGCGTACACTCAGGTGTATGACACGGCCAGGATGTTTTGTTTTGTGTTTCTCTGGCCCCGTCCTGGCGGTCAGGAGAGAGGTGCTCCATGGGGGTTATCAGCCCGCAATCACCACCCCACTCCAGACTCAGGCGCGGGGGTAGGGGAAAGAGGCCTACGCCCCCTGACTTCATCACTGTCACCGTGGGAAACCGCATCCATCAAATAAAGTTAGGCATTTACCTGTGTGGCTCAGGTGACAGTGGGGAGGGGGTGGGGACTGAGATGGGTGGGGGTAGTGGGGTAGTAGGGTGGAGGCCCAGGGGTAAGAGAGTAACCCTGACCCTGCTGTGACAGGGTGGGGGAACCAGAGAGGTGAGCCAGCCCAGCGGAGGGAGGGGGAGGATGGGTGGCCTCGGCCCCATGGCCTGGCCCCCGCCTGGCCCCTCTGTCCTGGAGGCAGACTGAGACGCTGGGAATGTTTCCTCTCTAACAGGGTCAGCTGGTCCCAGGAGAGCAGTCCCCCTTCCGGAAGTGGCAGCAGCAGCTCTCCCACCCACCTCACCTCACCACAGCACCACAGGGCTGGAAGAACCAGATCATGCACAAGCATCACTGACTACAGGTCATTCTTGAATTGCGATGGCATTTGGGCATGCATTTTGGAAAACGTTTACTTAAAAGTATTTAGGTAAATCCTGTCATTCTAAATGAAGTAATATCATAGCTTTAAAATACTTCAAATATTTTTTTTTTACCATTATAATAACATTGTGCCGCCAGTAGGAGTAGTACCACCAACGAACAAATAGTAATTCAGGATGTTCTTAAATGGAGGCCACAAATGCTTAAATCTAAGGTCATAAACCCTTTAAAAATAATTTACTGAAGTGATATGATTACTCATTTAGCTCACAATTACATTTCCCTTCCTTTAAATTGAGTAACACCAGTGACACTTTTTATTTAGACACACCAAATTATTAATGGAATCCTCAAATGTATGACATACTAAAAGGGTGTGATAACCTAATCATTGTCTTTATAGACCCCTCCTCCGATAACAGTTTGCCACTGGAGGGAATGCTCAAGGTCCTTGTATATCTTTGTAATTAGTGATTTTCAAGGCGATAAAACTAATGACATAAAACGTATGGACACATATTTGATTTGTAAAAAAAAAAGTATTTGAATAGCTTTGTTTTTAATGATCTATACAATACCTTAAATACTTTTGTTTACTTTATAGCATTCAAAATAATAGATATATAGCTCAATCCCCAAAACATATCACTACAACTCCACTTTACTTTCAAGTACTTGAAAGTTTAAACAATGCATAAAAATAAAGGTTTGCAGTATTATACAGTATAAAGGACTTGAATTATATTTGATAATTGATAAAAACATGTATGATGTGTAACTATTTGTAATTTTAAAGAGTTTTTCATGTTTGCAAATGTGAAGGACACAAATGCCACCGCAATTCAAGAATGACCCCTACAGCACATGACTGGAATAGGGGCACAGGTATTTGTCTGTTGGTGTGACTTGTAACCTACAGTATATATTCATGTGTGCACATGTACACAAACGCACATAAACACAAGCACACAGTGAGTGTAATAAACCATGGTGATAGAGAACCTTTCTTATTGCATGGTTTCTCTAAATGTATTGTATGGGTAGACATTGAAATGAAAATCCCTTGATTATTGTATGTACAGGTAACTGCCAGAATAAAGAAACACCAACATAAAGTGTCTTAATAGGACGTTGGGCGGCCACGAGCCGCCAGGACAGCTTCAATGCGCCTTGACATAGATTCTACAAGTGTCTGGAACTCTATTGGAGGGATGCGATGCCATTCTTCCATGAGAAATTCCATAATTTGGTGTTTTGTTGATGGTGATGGACAATGCTGTCTCAGGCGACGCTCCAGAATCTCCCATAAGTGTTCTATTGGGTTGAGATCTGGTGACTGAGACGGCCATGGCATATGTTTTCATGCTCATCAAACATTCAGTGACCACTCGTGCCCTTCCTGTCACGTCTCCTCCCGTTGATCCCCTCCGGCGCTCTGATACGGCTCTACTGAGCCACCGGTCTGAGCACACCACCTCGGCAAACACAGGAATGGAAACCCAACGCACCCTAATCACCTCTAGCGCACCTGCACCTCATCATCTCATCACCACCTCTATTTAGCCCTGGACTGTTCTGGAGGATGTTGTGTGTAATTGTTAGTATCGTGTCGTTTACTCGTGCTTTGATATTCTCGTTCTCATAGTTAAGTAAACCTTTACCTTGTTAATTCCTGCGTCTGCGTCCTGCCTCTTCGTGTACTCAGTACTCGTCACACTCCCACTGGGCACACTACGTCATTTCAGCTTGGATAATTGGGTAATATTTGGTTGAGATGTTGATCAATGAGATTGCAACCTATATTCACCCACTCAAAAAGACAGCCAATGTGTTATCACTATGCTTCCAATGGAAAAACAATGTCTGATTTTTGGTTTAGTTGTCACCCAAATGTCTATCACTGCGCTTTCAACCATTTAAAGCAATGTTCAAATGGGAATACAATGTCTGATTTTGTTTATTTATACAATAGATTAATGTGTTATCACTGTGCTTCATCTAATAGCAGAACCAAATTACCTGGACTGCAGTTTAGATTACATTAAAAGTACATGGTTCAAGTGATCAATGCCGTTCAACCTTCTGCGCAGATTATTATAGCAATTGTGAAGATCTCCACAGACGTGTCGACCTATGCATGCTATCTTGAACATGAACGCTTTATATGATTACATAAGAATACATATAGTTACAGCAACTTCAATGTGGCCATGAATGTGTTACTCATTTTAAGGTTGAATGTTACATTTGTTTGTAAAATAGCCTTAACTTTAAGCATTTTACTGTATTACAAATGTAATATTGAATTGTGTTTGGTTGATCAACATTTAAAGGAGATTTTTATTTTGGTTGAGTTTGAGACATAAATCCAACATACCATTTGTTAACTTGTTGACAAGATATTATATTTCAAAAGTGATATTGAATTGTGTTTGTCTCCATCTCAACCAAAAATCAAAGTTAAAGAATAGGACTTAATCTAATCAAACTTGAAATGCACTTTAAATAAAGTTTGATTTGATTTAGTGATATTCTTTAACTTGATTTTTGGTTGAGATGGAGACGTGAATCCAATATATAATTTTTTCATTTGTAGACAAACTGGAATTAAAGCCAGACTAAGTCAATGGCACAGATGGAACGATCCAAGCAGAAGATACATCTCCTTCAAATGGTTGCATTGAGAACCAAACACAATTCAATACCACTAAATATAATTACATTTGAAATCAACCAGAGCTTGAAACCCTAGGCCTATTGTATTGTCTATTCTTAGTTGAATTCTGGGTTGAATTCAAACAATTGCTGTTGATTACTTTGCACATTTCATTTGCTCTGTTAAACCTACACTTTGTAATGACTTCGATAGCAACAGTGAATCTACAGCTGCGGAACAAATTAAGAGACCACTGCAAAATGATCAGTTTCTCTGGTTTTACTATTTATAGGTATGTGTTTGGGGAAAAATAACATTTTTGTTTTATTCTATAAACTACTGACAACATTTCTCCCAAATTCCAAATAAAAATATTGTCATTTAGAGCATTTATTTGCAGAAAATGACAACTGTTCAAAATAACAAAAAATATGCAGTGTTGTCAGACCTCGATTAATGCAAAGAAAATAAGTTAATGTTCATTAAAAAAAAAACACAATAGTAATGTTTTAATTTAGGAAGAGTTCAGAAATCAATATTTGGTGGAATAACCCTGATTTTCAATCACAGCTTTCATGCGTCTTGGCATGCGCTCCACCAGTCTTTCACATTGATGTTGGGTGACTTTATGCCACTCTTGGCGCAAAAATTCAAGCAGCTCGGCTTTGTTTGATGGCTTGTGACCATCCATCTTCCTCTTGATCACATTCCAGAAGTTTCAATGGGGTTCAGGTCTGGAGATTGGGCTGACCATGACAGGGTCTTGATCTGGTGGTCCTCCATCCACACCTTGATTGACCTGGCTGTGTGACATGGCGCATTGTCCTACTGGAAAAACCAATCCTCAGAGTTGGGGAACAATGTCAGAGCAAAAGGAAGCAAGTTTTCTTCCAGGACAACCTTGTACGTGGCTTGATTCATGCGTCCTTCACAAAGACAAATGTGCCCAATTCCAGCCTTGCTGAAGCACCCCCAGATCATCACCGATCCTCCACCAAATTTCACAGTGGGTGCGAGACACTGTGACTTGTAGGCCTCTCCAGGTCTCCGTCTAACCATTAGACGACCAGGTGTTGGGCAAAGCTGAAAATTGGACTAATCAGAGAAGATGACCTTACTCCAGTCCTCTACGGTCCAATCCTTATGGTCTTTTGCAAACCTCAGCCTGGCTCTTCTTTGCTTCTCATTGATGAAGGGCTTATTTCTAGCTTTGCACAACTTCTGCCCTGCCCCTAGGAGCCTGTTTCGAACTGTCCTCGCTGTGCACTTCACCCCAGCTGCCGTTTGCTATTCTTTTTGTAGGTCACTTGATGTCATCCTACGGTTGTTGAGTGACATTCGAATTAGTTGGCGGTCATCCCAGTCAGTAGAGTTGTTTTCGCCCTCTGCCGGTCTGTAGCTTTGTTATCCCCAATGTCTGCTGCTTGAACTTGTTCTTATGAACCGCCGTCTTTGAAATTTTAAGGATGGAAGCAACCTGACGCTCACTGTATCCCTCTGCCAGTAAAGCCATAATTGAACCCTTCTTTTCCTCACTCAAAACTTTCCTTTTCAACTCTTTTGGCATGGTCAATAGTTATTTTTTGATTAATATTACTTTTGAGGTACTATTAGCACTGTTTTTGCCATCCAGCTGGTCCTATTGCAAGAGGATAGTCATGACCACAGCAGTAGTTTTTATACTTTTCCTCATTAAATAAGATTTGGTTCATGTGATCACCTAATCAGTACCTAATTCAGTAGAATGAGGTGTGCCTGTGTTGGAATTCAGACACTGGAATGGAATGGCTGTCGTACATGTAGAGATGCTGATTTAAGAAACATTTGCAGTGGTCTCTTAATTCATTCCACAGCTGTATTTAGTTTTTAAGTGGATATCTCTCAACAATCATTATCACGATAGCACATTGGTAATAGTCAGTGGGATAGCTAAGCAGGACTTGGTTAAAACTTCGGATGGGAGACCAAAGGATAGCTGTAGATAGATCAACTCTCCAGTAGGAGGTGCTGCCCAGCCTGTTTTTTATATTTCTGATAGTGGATATAACGTTGAAAATCTGATGCTGTTTTAAAGGTAAAAATGCAACATATTTTATACCAGGTTTGTCTATGTTGAAATTCGGACATTTTTCAAATCCAATGTATTTTCCACTTAGATTCCACGTCACAATATGTTGACAAATTACGTTGAAACAACGTTGATTCAACCAGTTTGTCATCCACTTCCATCAGGATAGAAATGATTCACCATAGGTTGAAGCTGATCACTCAGAATGGCTGTGTATTTACTGGTGTTTACCCTGCCCTCTAAAGGCTAGAGTGGACCTAAACCATGCCAGGAAAAAGCTCCACACACCATAACAGGGTCGACAGAACCCTCATTTACTCATGTGTTTCCTTTATTTTGGCAGTTCCCTGTATGTGCAGGTGTACTGTTGTGGTTGATCACAATGAACTCATCAGGACTGTGTTTGTTGTTGTTTCAGTTACAATATCTCTGGTGAGAATCCCCAACTCCCCTCCAACTCTAAAGGGGAAGTCTCACGCTCGTGTCACTGGTGTGTATCTCCCCTCATGAGACTAGAGACGGACATGGCATCACTCAGTTCCCCCTCTGACTGGACAACAGGTCGTCATATGTAAAGGAGCAGAGTGGTAGTGTTTCTGAGTGTGTGTGTGTGCGTATGTACATAGTGGGGGTAGGAGGTTTGTAAGCTGATCAGGCTGTGTGATGTTGTTTTGTGATAATCAACTGTGTCTCATTTCAGAGAGAGAGAGAGAGAGAGAGAGAGAACTCCTGTTTTACTAATCTGTAGGAAATAATACACATACTGTATGAATCACGCCCCCACATTTATTATCAACATCAGGATAGATTAAGAAGAATTCATAAAATTCTAAAGCCATTAAACGTAGAACAGAACAGTTCTGCATTTTAATAATCATCATCCTTGAAAAAAATCACATTTTAATTGATTTAGTTTTCATCACTTTAGTGTGGGACTACTTTTCTATAAAAAATACTTCAAATGTTGTATTATTTATGTCACATAAGATGTATGATGTGGATTGAAACCTCACTATAAATCATTGGGTTGACATTGCAAAACAGAGCTGAAGACACTGCGGCTTGATTAGCAGGATACACGGTTACACCTGCTGATATGTAGATACGATTACATTTGAGACAGAGGGATGAGGGGTGGAGGTGTAGGAGGAGAGTAAGGATGGGGGGGTGGGGCTCCTCAGTGATGCATAAAGAACAACATCCAGGCTAGGGTTGGGGCCGGGGTTGGGGCCGGGGCCGGGCAGATGGCCGAGGGGTCGTGTTTACCTGTGGCAGGTATTTCCTCTGGAGCTGATAAGACCGATGGAGGGGAAGTGCTGTGTTCCAGGTGAGTGGAGAGGGACCCGCAAAATGACACCAAACACAACCAACCCCCAACCTATACCTACCCCTCAGACACCACCCCTACACACACACACACACACACACACAGATTCCGCCACTCCTCGACATTCTGACACATCTCACCCTCTGACACGTTCCTTCATTCCAAGACACACTTATTAAACACACGCTGGGCAGGGTTTCTCATTGTCATTCACACCCTTACTGATATGCAATTTTATAGCATCTTTATAAGATATCCACATGGCAGTCAAAGACACTGAAATACATGGATATTACAATACGCACACAATAACACATTCAAGTTGAAATCACAAGTAAAATTCATGACAATAAGGACATTCAAAAAGTTGGGTTGATTAATTTGCATAGGTAGAGTATGGGTGACGTTTTACTGTATATCTCTCAGTCCTGGCCTGTGGAATAGAGAGAAGGTGGGTACTTTGGGTGGATCGGCCTAACACTAACCCTTGACAGGTGGGTAACCAGCCTCGGGAGGAGGGGGGGACTTGAACAGGCAGAGTGAGAGCAGTGACAGTGAAATTAGAGCATCCTTGTATCCAGGATATGCTTGTATCCAGGATACAATTCATGATATCTTATAACAAAGGTAGGATAGGTTAAAACTGCACGAGAAAACCTACACAATTCACAGTCTAACCTGTTAATTGAATAAAATAAGTAGAACTAAATGCTGAATTCTTCCACCCTGCACGAGTGTCATAGGATCAGGAAGCTGTGACATGGAGTTCCTCTTAGTTTGTTATGATTCTGTCTTCCCCTTCCTCACCTGGCCCAGCTCTGAGGCCCTCCCCCCAGGGTGCTGAGAGGAGTCAATGAGCTAGAACATGTTAACAAGGGAAGCCTAGACCACTGTACTGACAGACATACACATAGGGCAGGGAGGGGGGAAAGGGCCACTATGAGAAAGCATGACGCAAGAAATGATAGGACTGCCGCTGCTCTTTTAGAAGTTGAGTGGTAATCAAATGGGCCATTACATGTTGTGTACTTGATGGAAACAACAAAGCAGTGTTGTAGTACACCAGTCCGATCTCGAGACCCAGGGGCCCAACTTTCACTGGGGATGGGACATGCCCCCCCACATTCGGAAATTTTTGGGGGGGATAACTTTTATCGTTGGAATGTGATACAAAACGAGGCAACAGTGTGCTTTAGGACCATGCGGACACCTCAGAGCGGTCGGGTAGGCTGTTTGGAGTGTTTATCTGACTGGATAAAATATATATATAGTAAAGACTGAGTACAAATGTATCAGACACCGAGACAAGACCAAGACACTCAATATGTGGTCTCGACAGGGGCGCAACTTTGGTTTTAGAAGTGGGGGAGACATAATATATATATATATATTTACAGTGGGGAAAAAAAGTATTTAGTCAGTCACCAATTGTGCAAGTTCTCCCACTTAAAAAGATGAGAGAGGCCTGTAATTTTCATCATAGGTACACGTCAACTATGACAGACAAAATGAGAAAAACAAATCCAGAAAATCACAATGTAGGATTTTTTATGAATTTATTTGCAAATTATGGTGGAAATAAGTATTTGGTCAATAACAAAAGTTTCTCAATACTTTGTTATATACCCTTTGTTGGCAATGACACAGGTCAAACGTTTTCTGTAAGTCTTCACAAGGTTTTCACACACTGTTGCTGGTATTTTGGCCCATTCCTCCATGCAGATCTCCTCTAGAGCAGTGATGTTTTGGGGCTGTCGCTGGGCAACACAGACTTTCAACTCCCTCCAAATATTTTCTATGGGGTTGAGATCTGGAGACTGGCTAGGCCACTCCAGGACCTTGAAATGCTTCTTACGAAGCCACTCCTTCGTTGCCCGGGCGGTGTGTTTGGGATCATTGTCATGCTGAAAGAACCAGCCACGTTTCATCTTCAATGCCCTTGCTGATGGAAGGAGGTTTTCACTCAAAATCTCACAATACATGGCCCCATTCATTCTTTCCTTTACACGGATCAGTCGTCCTGGTCCCTTTGCAGAAAAACAGCCCCAAAGCATGATGTTTCCACCCCCATGCTTCACAGTAGGTATGGTGTTCTTTGGATGCAACTCAGCATTCTTTGTCCTCCAAACACGACAAGTTGAGTTTTTACCAAAAAGTTCTATTTTGGTTTCATCTGACCATATGACATTCTCCCAATCCTCTTCTGGATCATCCAAATGCACTCTAGCAAACTTCAGACGGGCCTGGACATGTACTGGCTTAAGCAGGGGGACACGTCTGGCACTGCAGGATTTGAGTCCCTGGCGGCGTAGTGTGTTACTGATGGTAGGCTTTGTTACTTTGGTCCCAGCTCTCTGCAGGTCATTCACTAGGTCCCCCCGTGTGGTTCTGGGATTTTTGCTCACCGTTCTTGTGATCATTTTGACCCCACGGGGTGAGATCTTGCGTGGAGCCCCAGATCGAGAGAGATTATCAGTGGTCTTGTATGTCTTCCATTTCCTAATAATTGCTCCCACAGTTGATTTCTTCAAACCAAGCTGCTTACCTATTGCAGATTCAGTCTTCCCAGCCTGGTGCAGGTCTACAATTTTGTTTCTGGTGTCCTTTGACAGCTCTTTGGTCTTGGCCATAGTGGAGTTTGGAGTGTGACTGTTTGAGGTTGTGGACAGGTGTCTTTTATACTGATAACAAGTTCAAACAGGTGCCATTAATACAGGTAACGAGTGGAGGACAGAGGAGCCTATTAAAGAAGAAGTTACAGGTCTGTGAGAGCCAGAAATCTTGCTTGTTTGTAGGTGACCAAATACTTATTTTACACCATAATTTGCAAATAAATTCATTAAAAATCCTACAATGTGATTTTCTGGATTTTGTTTTCTCAATTTGTCTGTCATAGTTGACGTGTACCTATGATGAAAATGTACAGGCCTCTCTCATCTTTTTAAGTGGGAGAACTTTGTCACGGTTTCGGCCGAGGCTGCTCCTCCTCCTGGTTCGGGCAGGCTTCGGCGGTCGTCGTCCCCGGAGTACTAGCTGCCACCGATCTATGTTTCATGTTCGTTTGGTTTTGTCTTGATGTTGTACACCTGTGTCTTGTTAGTCCTCGTTAGTGTCCTATTTAGTTCTCGTTGTGTGTGTTTGTCTTTGTGTGTGATTGCTCTTCTGTTTTGTGTTGGAGCTACGTACTTCCCTCCAGTGTTTTGGAGAGGTTTTTCGCACATGTTAGTGCGCCGTTTGTTTGACGCCTGTGTGCGCCGTTATTTCGCCTTCGGGCTTATTGTGCTTATTTTCTACGTGAATATTGCACTAAAGTCTTTTGGACTGAGCTTCTGCGTCCTGCGCTTGATTCATGCACCACACCCACCTTCAGCACCCCTTGACAAACTTGCACAATTGATGGCTGACTAAATACTTTTTTCCCCCACTGTATTATGTCCCCCCCATTTCTAAAACCAAAGTTGGTCTTGTCTCAGTGTCGGATACATTTGTACTCGGTCTGACTTGGTCTCGGACAGTGAGGACTCATCATTTCTTCCCGAGACCAGCCGAGACCAGCGAAGTAAAAAACTAATAATTATCAGCATCCATTCAGTCAGGGCATAAAACTGCTTCACCAGGCCAAATATATACACTCCTTTCTTGAAACATTAATATCTTAACAGCCTGTGTATCTATTATAGACATGTTTGTGCAGTGGCGAACCTATAGACCTTCAGTGTGACAGGTCCGTGAATCTGAAAGGACAGCAACCGTAATACCAGCGCACTCACGTAGTAGAGTGCACTTTTTGTGAAACACAAAGGGTCAGTGGTGTAGTGGAGGGTATATGCAGGTATAAGCCGTATACCCACTTTACTTTCAGTGGGCATTGCTTATACTCACTTCTTAATCCCTACTGATGCATATCAAAGTAGTGTAGTGGAGGTATACGACCTATCAATTATGTAGTACAATAGAGAAATCATGCACAAAGTAGCCTACACAATCGCAAAGCAAGCATTGAGCAGCTCACAGAAGAATGACACCCATAGGGTAGGAAAGACGTTTCAACTTATTATATCTACCAGTAAATGCTAACTAAGGCAACAATGGGTATGTGAACCAGGTATTGAAAAAGTTTACATTTACATTTTAGTCATTTAGCAGACGCTGTTATCCAGAGCGACTTACAGTTAGTGAGTGCATACATTTTTCATACTAGTACGAAGTGTTAGTAGTAGGCTATTTGTGATGGGCAATTGTCATCATCCTCTGTTTGCATCAGGGGAGTAGACAGAGGCCCACCCACTGGGAAGCCAGGCCCTGACAGGCCCATCAAATCAGATTGATGTGGTTTAAGCATTGTTGTGGACTTAGACAATACATTTTTTGTATTGTAAATAAAAGTGTGATTTTGAGAGTGGAAACCTGAAAAATCTATAGGAAAACTCGATTTCCTTTGCTGGGCGGGCCGTTTGGGAACTTTTTGGAAAACATTCGAGTATACCCACTTCTCCAGGCACCACTACAGCACTGCATAGGGCCGATGGAAAGACAGCAGTCACACACAGCATGATGTTAAAGGATAAGCAGCAGTGGTGTAAAGTACTTAAGTAGTACTTTAAAGTATTTTTACTTAAGTCGTTTTTGGGGGTATTTGTACTTTACTTTACTATTTATATTTTTGCCAACTCTTACTTTTACTTTACTACATTCCTAAAGAAAATAATGTACTTTTTACTCCATACATTTTCCCTGACCCCCAAAATGGTCAAATTCACACACTTATCAAGAGAACATCCCTGGTCATCCTTACTGATCTGGCGGACTCACTAAACACAAATGTTGTTGGAGTGTGCCCCTGGCTATCTGTAAATAAAAAACAAAAACAAAAAATTGTGCAGTCTGGTTTGCTAAAAATAAGGAATTTGAAATGGTTTATACTTTTACTTTTGATACTTAAGTACATTTAAAACCAAATACCTTTAAACTTTTACTAAAATAGTATTTTACTTGGTGACTTTCACTTTTACTTGAATCATTTTCTATTAAGGTATCTTTACTTTTACTCAAGTATGACAATTGAGTACTTTTTCCACCACTGCTTAATAAGCAGTCCATAAGCTCGGACATAATAAGCCAGTAGGTCCCAATCATAAGAATACAAAAACACAATCATTAAGCATTTCCCAATCGAAATGTACAACTATTACTTCCCATTGCAAAAAACATGTAATGTTTAGCACACAACATAACCAGTGACCTAAAGTTTAAAGTGGAACTGACAGCGTTTTAACTCCTTTGCATATATGAAACAAACAGACAATCATAATATCATAAAAAATATCAAATTCCCAGTTTATGCTACAAAACCAACTTTATAAGAGGTTTTAAAAATATGTTATATTTGACTCAACGTTCCATGACGTACACTAAGGCATTGTTGGCAGAATAGATTAATATAATTCACAAATACATTTCTTGGTAGTCCAAAAAATATTGCTATCAGGTTGTAAATCACAGCTGGCCTGGTACATTGTTTGCTGCCTCCATTCGGGATGCACTGTTTCAGTTTCAATGACTCAATATTCTGGACAAAACAGACGAATGTAACTAAGACTGGGAGTGTCAAAACAATCAAACTAGCAAGGGCAATGATCACAAGTCAGTCATAACGTGGCTAGAAGCTAGCATATCTATTTATGTAGCAAGCTAAAAACACGGTGCCTAACTTTAGTTAGATAGCTAGCTAGCTAGCTGCTAAGAGGATATCATGTCATGCCATTGGAGGAGTGGGTGAGTGACTGACTTTTTTTTCGGTGGATATATACAGCTAGAGATGCAGGTGTCATTTGGTTAGCTAGCAAGAACTTGAACGGCTGTTATACAGTTAGCATATCTCTTGCGTTAGCAAATTCACTCTCTCTATCTACTCTGGTTTCAGAGCACTCTTAGCTGAGTGTGCCAGAGTGCAGAACAACTGATGAATTTACGAACGCGCAACACCCGCTGAATATGACCGGTGTCAGTAAACGTGAGCAAAAAAAGTTATAGTTAGTCAAGAACGCTCTAGATAACATGTAAACAGACTAACCTGCTCTGCTACAGCGAGTAAATGGTCAGAGTGAGGTGTTCTCTCATTTGTGTCTGGAAGTAGCTAGCTAGCAAGCTAGCCAACTTTTGTCAGTTAGCTTGTGTGCTTGGTTGGGACAAGCATGCATTGGTAGGCAAGCTGCAGATGGACGAGGTGGCTACAATTCCCCATCGTTTATCAGTGCAATTTTGATGGCCAACTAGCTGAAAAAGTTTGAGAGGGTATATCTAATGTTCCTTTGTTAGATTTTAGCTCATCTTGCTCTGGCTAGCATTAGTTGTTGATCTTGTTGTTGGTGATGTGCATAACTGAGGGGGAGAGAGCCTACTTTTTCATGGTTGTTTGATCTATAGGACTGTAAAGTCCCATGGTGTTTACATATTTGCAGAAATCTATTCAGGTGTATTTTTTAATAAAGGTCTACTGTAGCTCTGATTGGCTATAGTGCACCGGTCTGTGTATACTCCGGTCCTGGACAAGACAGATGTTTTTATTCGGTTTCATTTACTGCAGTGTCTATTAATTTAGCAAACGCACGGCTGCTTTCCCATTGCTATTGAATTTTCACAAAGGCCTTAGTATATATAATTCCCAAGCATTCTAAGAATTTATGAAAATGACCATATCTAAGTGGTCACTTGTCAGATATATTTATTTAAAGTGTCAAATTCTTCCTGGGGGTGTATATGAACAGATTTTAATAAGAATTCATGTTGCAAAAATTCTGTCAGTTCCACTTTAAATGCAACAATGTTTCACACACATAAGTTATTTTCAAAAAGATGGCTAACCACAGCAAGTGCGCTGCAATAAAAAAATACAGTTCCACTCACCAGATAATGATAATTTGAAACTTAACTTCTTGTTGAAAGTTATTCTTGAAAAAGGAGACACTAACAAATTAGCAACAACATCCTCTTTGATAACACCTGCTGCAGCCGCTGCAAACTAGCCGACAATAAAAGCTAACTAGACAGTTGGAGAACTACTGCTCGCTATTGCGCAGTGACCTGTTGGCCTTCAAGAAGGCATAAGTTTCCATATGTTTTTGTAAAAACGGTCCCACTCATTAAGTCAAAATGTGATTGGTTGATTCCACTACAAGCTAGCTAGATTTATCTCCCCAGAGACTGGAAATGAAAAATCCTGATTGGATATTTTTTTCTCTTCAGTGTTAACCCTTTCCTTTCCAACAAAAATTATAGAGATTAAATCAAAACATCAATGAAAATAATAATATAATTATCATTATTATTATAATATTATTATAATCATTATTTTATAAATCCTTAGCCCTTCTCTGAAGGCGTAGAAGGCCCATTGTTCCCCACTGTGTTTGGGTTAGCAATAATTTGTAGAGTGGCTCTATTTTCCCTCAGCATGCATTTTCCCACAATTCTGAAGGATCCATATTTTGTTCTGGAATATGAACACAGAAATACTGGACATTTTACATTCTTATTATGGTGGTGATTTGACAAAATTACAATCATGGTCTTGAATTGGACTCGCATTTTTCTGGTCTCAGTCTTGACTCGGTTTCGGACCCCTTGTCCCCCTCCCGGTCTCGGTCTTGAATTACATAAAAATGGATTTGTGGAGGTGTCGTGTGAGCTTGTATGCTGGTGTGCATGTTATTGTGTGTCAGAGTAGCGTGGCTCTTGTCTGCTAAGGAGTTGAGAGCAGTGTGTGAGGTAGGTGTGTAGTGGCACCCCCACTCCTCTCCACCCTCCTCTCCTCCTCCTGCTCTGCAGAAAGCCTCATTACTGTTAAGGAGCTGCTGAGGTAGCACACGGCTGCCATTGTAGCCAATCCAAACACAGGGCCCTATCCATCCCTCTCCATCCTCCAGGCCCCCCACTTCAGCTCAGCTCAGTCCCCCGGACCAAATCCCATTTTCAGGCTCCGCAGCTGCCAATGCTTCGCCAGAGCACTTAGCCATGTCATTCAATCCGGCCCTCCAGGCCTGGGCGGGGAGGAAACAGGCTTGTTTTGTTGCTTCACTGTCTCTGATATGACTCCAGAAATGGAAATGAAGCCATGGATCTTCATTAGGAGAGGCAGGTGTCCACATGAAGCTGGCACAGGTGAAGAAAGAGCAGGGAGGGCGGGGGGGAGGGAGGCATGTGTGTGTGTGGATGAGGGGTCCTTAGACCGACAGGCGACCCCCCATAACCCCTTACACCCGACCTCCGTAATGTCCCCCCCCCCCCCCACCGCACTAATGTACCCCACCACTCCTACCGCACCTCTACCACCCCACCGCCCCAACCCAGCACTTAATTGACAATGTAATGAGCTGCAGTGAATGGGATTACTTGTGTGGAGGCACTTGAGGAGCCTGTGCATTGGGGCACCTCCTGCAGGCCCTTCATCTCCAGGGAATACATTGAGGAGGTGGATGCTGTGTGTTTGTGTATGGATGGACCACAGGGCTAAAAGCTTACCTCCTCCTCTGCATCTGGCCTGTTAGCCTTGGTTTGCCTCTCCTCTCCTCCCCCATGAGCCTTTGTTTCCTAATTATTCATCCTAGAGAGATGGCCTTCGTTTGAAACCTGTGGAGACGGATGATGAGGCTTGTTGCTGGCCCACAAATCACACAGGAGCATCCTAGAGCCTGAGAAGCCCCTTTGTGACAGGACACCTGTTCTTTCACCATCTCTGCCATCTTGTCTTTATCCAGACCTTGACAAATCTTGCTACCAAGAGGAAATATATCACATTTTGTTTGTGCGGACCATGGTTGCTGATATACTAAAAGTATGTGGACACCTACTCGTCGAACGTCTCATTCCAAAACCATGGGCACCACAGGAGATTGGTGGCACCTTAATTGGGGAGAATGGGATCGTGGTAGTGGCTGGAGCGGAATGGGTGGAATAGTATCAAATACATCAAATATGTTTTCCATGTGTTTGATGCCATTCCATTCGCTCTGTTCCAGCCATTATTATGAGCCGTTCTCCCCTCAGCAGCCTCCACTGATGGGCATGAATATGGAGTTGGTCCCCCCTTTGCTGCTATAACAGCCTCCACTCTTCTGGGAAGGCTTTCCACTAGATGTTGGAACATTGCTGCGTGGACTTGCTTCCATTCAGCCACAAGAGCATTGGTGAGGTTGGGCACTGATGTTGGGCGATTAGGCCTGGCTCGCAGTCGGTGTTCCAATTCATCCTAAAGGTGTTCGATGGGGTTGAGCACAGGGCTCTGTGCAGACCAGTCAAATTCTTCCGCACAGATCTCGACAAACGATTTCTGTATGGACCTCACTTTGTGCATGGGGGCATTGTCATGCTGAAACAGGAAAGGGCCTTCCCCAAACTTCTGCCACAAAGTTGGAAGCACAGAATAATCTAGAATGTAATTGTATGTTGTAGTGTTAAGATTTCCCTTCACTGGAACTAAGGGGCTTAGCCCGAACCATGAAAAACAGCCCCAGACCATTATTCCTCCACCACCAAACTTTACAGTTGGCACTGTGCATTCGGACAGGTAGCGTTCTCCTGGCATCCGCCAAACCCAGATTTGTCCGTTGGACTGCCAGATGGTGAAGCGTGTTTCATCACTCCAGAGAACATGTTTCCACTGCACCAGAGTCCAATGGTGGCGAGGTTTACACCACTCCAGCTGATGCTTGGTATTGCACATGGTGATCTTATGCTTGTGTGCGGCTGCTCGGCCATGTAAACCCATTTCATGAAGCTCCCGACGAACAGTACTTGTGCTGACGTTGCTTCCAGAGGCAGTTTGGAACTCGGCAGTGAGTGTTACAACCGAGGACAGATTATTTTTACGCGCTACACGCTTCAGCACTCGGCAGGCCCATTCTGTGAGCTTGTGTGGTCTACCACTTCTCGACTGAGCTGTTGTTGCTCCTAGATGTTTCCACTTCACAATAACAGCACTTACAGTTGACCGGGGCAGCTTTAGCAGGGCAGAAATTTGACGAACTGACTTGTTGGAAAGGTGGCATCCTATGACGGTGCCACATTGAAAGTCACTGAGCTCTTCAATATGGGCCATTCTACTGCCGATATTTGTCTATGGAGATTGCATGGCTGTGCGCTCGATTTTATACACCTGTCAGCAACGGGTGAGGCTGAAATAGCCGAATCCACTAATTTGAAGGGGTGTCCACATACTTTTGTTATTTAAAATATGAACTGAGTATTTTATTTATTTATTATAGGATTTGACTTGAATTAATGCTTGCTAGCAGTTGAATGGAGACAAGTGCATAAACTTTTAATTTGCGTTTTTCAAGATGGAGGTCTTTGTGGAGGTGTGGGGTTGTTTATGTGTGGGTCCCATAAATGATGATGCCATCCCGCTAATGATGTGAGTAAACTATGGTAAACCTCTCCTCTCCTCCCTCCATCATCCTTTCCTCTCTCCATCATCCCTCTCTCGTCTGCATGGAGCCCTGGCCAGCTCCTCTTCTCACGCTGTTTGGTGGTAAAATATTAGCCCCCGGAGCAGGGCGGCTGACAAATAGAGGGCCGTTGTCCCCCTTCTCTCTCAAGGCTTGGGGTTAATGATTGTTGTTCCGGGGGGTTAGAGCCTGGTGATGGGCCTTTCTCCTGCACCCCAACAGATGTTGCTGGGACTTTAATGTGGTTATCAAATCGGAGTGCCCTCTGATCCCTAAGAGCCCATTGTGTGCTGGTCGCATTCCGGGGCCTTGCCGTGGCAACAGGGCATCCTGGGGGCCAAGCGGGGCTCCCGCTGTGTCTTCCAGCAGCCTTCAGCTCTGACAGGCAGGGCAGCCCCTCTATCCCCTGCTACACCCCCACTACCCCTCTGTGTAAAGCACCACTCATCTATCCTCTCCCACACTAGCCCCTCTCTGTCACGGTAGTGATGAGTTCTTCTTACAAACAGGCCCACTCACACACAGTACCCCACTCACTGACACTCACAGCCCCCTCACACACAGCCCATTCCTCAAATCAAGCACACCACCCCCCTCCCCACAAACACATTACTACAATGCTACAGCACATTTACTAAATTAACACTTTCTCACACTACCTAAACATATACAGATATCTTTTTCTCACAGCTTCACACTCCCCCATTCTCATAGTATGCTGCCAATCAAATAATCAATAAACACTCTCTTAGCACCCAACCCACATACTCTGTAATACAACCTCTCATCTACTAAGGCTACTACCGTACTAACAACCATTTGACTCCCACCCCTACTCCAGATAACAAATACATTTTTATGAAAGGAAAATTATTTGACAATCTACCCCTAAAAATTGAGGAAGTGTGAATACAATATACTGTAATCTTGGGGGAACAAAGCTCCAGGCCCCTCCTGTTAGAGGACCTCTCCTCTACCTGATGCTGCTGTTAATGTGAGATTTCCTTCTCCAATGCCTATCATCTCTTAAGGAAGTGTCCGTTACAATAGTAAATAGCAGATTTGGGGCAGGTGGGAGTTTACAGCTGTTTACCCTCGGCACTTATCCATCCTATAAAGTCTCCTGGGCTTTTTGCATAATGAAATAAACATTTATCCAACACCCTATGTCAACAATGAGCACACTCTGTTGCCAGTATGTGACAGTTCATTTGAAATTGTAAACAGGTTCAGTGCTCCGAGGTGTCACAGATACCTCACTGTGATGAATAGAGGCATGGCACCCATCTCACAGGCGATACTGGGGCCCTGGAGGGTGACCTGGGCTTTCACTCTCCTGCTCTGCATCTACAGTATCAATGCCAGCAGCTGTGGGATTGTTTGTACACAGATGCGGGGGTGCTTGATGATAATTGCCTCGCAGCTGCACTCCAGGCCTGGAGTTCGGTGGGGTTTTTCACCCAGGCTCAGGCTCATATTGTGTTTGGAGGCGTCCTCGCTCCCGAGCAGGAATGTGGGAACCTGCCGTAATTAAAGTATTCTCTAACCCAATTAAGGGCGCTGCCCTCCAGCACCACAGTCTCAGCCCCAGTCACAGCCCTACCTAGCCCCGGCGATAGTGACTCGATCCTGGGAGAGCTTGGCGACGTAACCCCCTCTATGGTCTCCCAATCACTCTCTTAGCCCAGGGCCTAAAGTGTTTAACTGGACTGGTTACTGTGAGAAAGGGGGGATTTGGGGGAGAGTGTAAAGGTATAAGGGTTTTGAGGTGGAGAGAAAGGAGGACAGTTAAGTGGAATAAATGGGAATAGATGCTCCGTGGTGCAGGGCTGTCAACCAGGCTCCTATTCTGAGGTGACTGAGACACTCATTAGACCTAATGCTTTTTTTGTCACTGAGTTTTATCACGTCACAGTGCACAGAAGATGGATGGCTGACTATTACTTTGATGAAAACCTCACATGCCCTAGTCATTGGAAGGAAAATAGTAGTTTTGCAGTGTAAAATTGCATCAACAATTTCTATCAATCAAATTTAGAGTTTCTGAATTTGCTATTATTGAGGAAATCTATTTGCAAAAGTAAAAATGGCCTTGTTCACATTTGCAATAGTAGAACCAATAAATTTGGCAAGGAATATAAATGTTTGTTTTGGCTGTTTAAGAATATAAATGTTTGTTTTGGCTGTTTACTTCAGAGAATGGGAACGGGAAACAAAACTCAGATCTTTTGTCCAAACCCACCCAAAGACTTGGGCCGGTTGCCGGGCAGTGTATCTGACTGCCGTTAACAATGACAGGCTAAAATAGAGGTGCTCAATTAACTGTAGAACACTGCCATCAATTAAGACCTCAATTACTAAATTGATTGATGAGGCTAAATGATCCGATTCATTTTCTCCATCCAGCGTAAAAATTGGAAGCACCAATATGAGGAAATGAGTTGATTAATGTATTTAAGTAGCCTATTTGAGCAGCTTTTGAACCCAGAGGACGGTAATATATACTGAATGTTTCTCTCTCTTCATTTTCTCAGCTCACAGTTCTGTAGGAAATGTGTTCTTGATAAACACAACTCACAGATCATTTCAGTATATTTGTTCTCCTATTTATTTTCTATTTCTCACAATAAGTTGTTTGTTTCACAATCAGTGTTGCATTTTTGTTTAGATGTGTTGACATAGTATTTGTTGAACTATTCTTTTAAATGAACTTTTCTTTTTGACATTATACAAAAATCGTTGAACACAAATCAAACACTATGACAAAGGATCTACAAGCAATTGCGTGTAACTAACTGAAAAAGTAAACAGCTCAAATTCTCCTCTGCATTCATGTTACTCAGTTCTGTAACAATGTTGCTCAGTTCTGTAACAATGTTTATTATAACAAAGAAGAGAAGTCTTGAGAGCAGCCTGGACTATGGCTTGTGTTTTATTCTCTCCATGTTGTCAGTGTGTAGAGGGATAATTGAACTGGCCCGCCACTATTGGATCTTTTTATCCTCAGCATAATTCTGTCTGTATTCAGGCATTATCATGATGTCAGGGATGGGACAATAGCACAATAAGGTCAATATAATGAAATCCCAAAACAATATGGTGTCATTTCTTTATTTAAAAAAGTAAGACACTCCCAATTCTTCTGTCTTATTACAGAGGCAGTGATATATGGAGTGTCTTTCAAAAAGTATTCATAAATAGTAACTGTTGCTAACAGTCTGTTGTTAATAGTATCTGTACATGCTTTGAGCTCTTTAGTCATTAAGAGTATTTGCCAATAAATCTACATATTGGTTAGAACAGCTTAAATGGAATCTCATCAAGTTTGACTTAAAAAGTAAATAATTGTGTTGAATGTGTATAGTACATTTTAAATTCTCAAAACATGTATTCTGCAGTTTTCAAATTAATGTTTGCAGACATGTGATAAAAATAATATATAGTTAATAACATCAACATAACATCACAATAACTTAAAATGTTTATGAAATAAGTGTATCCTTTTATATTTGCCATAATTGTATTTATTTTCATTAGTATTTGGTTATTCCAGCCCAGACCTATTCATTTAATTTGCTGGGGTGACTTCTTTGATGCGTTATTTTAAATTTGCTGTTATTCTCACCACCAAACTATTCCCAAATGACATCAGTTATTAGCTTTTTTCCCCATTAGCAATTTGACAAATGCTCCCTTTATAACACCCCCATATCATTCCGTTTGACTTTCCCCAGGGCCTGAATTCAGTTATTGATTGCCTGTTCAGTTTCACTTGGAAAAGGTTGATAAAAGGAGGTTTTCACTTTCTCTATTCGATCTGACAGCTCCCTAACGAGAATAATGGAAAGCTCCCATTCACAGGCAAATCAAGCTAATTCAGCGTGCCCCTCCACTCTCAATGGAGAAGTCACAGTCCATCCCAGGCTCATTCCATCACAAGCCTTCTCTCTTCACAAACCTTCAAAGTTAGCGCTACTCGTCCAACAGACAACATTGCTCTTTCTTAGCCTCTTTACCCCCACCATCAAATGGATAAATAGGTTGATTCATATATACAAAGTCAGAAAGGAAACAAAATAGAAGCATAAAATCGGTTCGTTTTTATGTGTAATCTACTCTCACCGATTCAGACTGCTCTTTCTGTTCGTTTTTTTAACAGCAAGGCAGAGTGGAAAATGTCATTTTCACACTTAGCGTGAACATTTTATATGGAAAAAATACACAAAATGTGATTATATTGACATAAACTAAAAGCAATGCAATAGCATCAAATGAGGTTCACTTTATTAAACACTATTTTACCAGAAAATGTAATGTCTCATTTGAGCTGCTGTTAGACCGACTCCCTGTGTAGGATGGAGGTTAATCTAGGCCCTTTCCTCTCCTTCAGTGTAATAAACTGTGGCTTCACAACTAATTCCTCTGTATGGTTTCCAGGTGACAGGTGTGTATGGGGGGCACGTGAGTGTGTGAGTGTCTGTGTATACACATTAGCGTATTTGTGTGTGTGTGTGTGTGTGTGTGTGTGTGTGTGTGTGTGTGTGTGTGTGTGTTTATATGCTCGCATGTGGTGCCTAAAGCAACAAGGAAAGGTGAATCTTAACCCCAGACAGACCCTGACATAGTGGGGTCAGTGTTGAGAGAACATTAAAGGTATCACATGGAACCATAGTTCAACTCTAAGGTTCCTCTGAGCTCCACACAGCGGCAGCTCTGAGTGTTAACCTACAGCATCCCCCTGCCAGGAGGACAGGGACAGGAACCAGCTTTGAGGACACACAATATTCAGTATCTAGAAAATGGAAAAGCCAGAAACTGAAATGATGTTGAACTGTACAGGAGAAATATACATTTAAATCAATTTAAATAATTTATTGAATCAGCTAGTGAGTGATGTTAATTTCAATACATTTTCAGAGGGATTGTGGTCAGTGCCAACGTGGCGAATTGACAAGGACAACCAAATCTTTCAAAACGGAACAAAGTGGACATAAGATTACCCAATGACTTTGTGAGACCTTGTTGAAGAAGAGGACAGGAAGGAGGTGGATCAGGTTCACACCCATTCTACCCTTAAATGAGCGAAAGAGGAGATTAACATGATTTAACTTCATCCAACACATACAGACTGCGATTTATCCGCCAGAATCCATCAAAAACAACCCGAAGGCTTCCACGTCCAGCTCTGAATGCGCACTTGTCCCTGCTCTCAATTCGCCTTTCAGCCCCTACTAAAGAGACAAGGCCCAATCACAATATTGTCAAGGCTCTGTTGGTTTTCTGGTTCAAATCCTTGTTCACGCTGTTTGCTGAGTACTCATCTGCTGTGACAGCCTTCAGACAAACAGAGAGTCCTGAAAGAGGTCTTCCACAACCAGATCTTTCCTGCTGGGCAGTGCCTGAAACAGCCCTTTCTCTCTCCATCAAGTGGAACCCGGCCTATTGAGTTGGCCCCTGGGATCCCTCCATTGACGCGGGCTATGGGCCAGTGGTTCGCCCCTCCGTGCCCCGGGCCACCCTCACTCTCCCAGGACACCTGTACCCCTCAACCCCCTCGTGGGAACCTCCATTTCAGCCGGTTCCACCTGAGCTTGGACTGGAAGACAGCGCTGGTTAAATTAAGAGATGCTAACTGTTAGTTAAGTTTAGCACAGAGGGTTTGGAGATGGCAGTGTGCTTTTTGAAGTTGAGGTTGTTGTTTTACTTACAGTTCTTTGCAGGAAAAGGACTTCTCAAACTCAGAACATTTGGGTAGTCCTACTTAGACAGTGAGCATCCAAGACAACAACAACCTAACACCCTGAACAGTCAAAACTCTCTCCCTCCCACACACCCTCCCCAGTCCCCATGCACCCTGTCCCTCTAAATCTCCATGGCACACTGCAGAAAAATGGCATCAATTAATCAGCATTCATGAACCGTTTACTTGAGCTCTCCTTTGTGTGCTGCAGCCAGGCAGGGTCTAATCCAGACAGAGACAGGGCTGTTCTGCAGCTCTGTAGACAGCACCACTCCACCCTTTGTGGGACAGAGAGACCCATCAACTGGTGTTCAGGGAAATGTCTCCCCCCACCGAGAGTGTAAACTTCCCCTTCTCTTCTGTTCTCTTCTGTTCCCTTCTCTCCTCCTCTCCTCTCCTCTTTCACCCTCTCCTTCTTGTGCCCTCTCACCACTCAGGAAGCACCATCTCCAAGAGGAGAGCTCCATCCTTCCGTTTTCATCTCACCTCCGCCGTAACCCCCTGCACCACATGTACTGTATGAAGACATCTGTCCATTTTTATAGCAGATTTTCCATTTTGGTGCAAATCATCCCACCCCCACCTGTCACCCCTTAACTCTGAAGGAGGCAGCGTTTAAAATGTGGCAATACTTTTCTTCATAGTTCCCTGCCAATTCTTTGCCTGGCAGAAGAAGCAAGTTTAATTGGGAGATGCATTTAGACAGCTATTCCACAATTATACAACTGGAGCCGAGATGCATTTCTGCAAGTTGCTCTGTTTGCCTCAATTTACTGCACAGTTCAGTTTACCTCTAGTTTCCTATTCTTAAGATGCTTTGCCTCACTCCGCACCAAATGAAGCATAATTGCTCATAGTGAAGCGTACACCTTTCAACGAGAGGTTCCTGCCAGTTAGCGCACATTAAATCTTAGGAGAACAAAAATCTCAAATTCTCACGTGGCAGCTGTGTCATTTGGTGGTAAGAGCAAGGAAATTGGTGATGAAATGGATGCTGAACACTCTGACTGTATAACAACCACTCAAGCCTGGGTTAGTCACTGTAGGATAACAGTTATCTGGAGGCTACACACTAACGTACTCTTACTATTTACCTATAGCTTTACAGATACTAAAACGTAATGCTTTTAAAAGTTATTTGTTAATACATAGTTTGAATAGTACATTAATGACTATTTCATAGATGAATATAAACAAATCTTCTATTTTTGACATTTTCATTTTGTGGACATTTAGTGTTGTTAAACCTTGACAAAGCATTCAGTTAAATGCAGCCTAATTAGTTCAAATATGGCTCCATTATCTTTGTTTGTAAAACAAAACGAAGTGGTGTCTCCCTGACATCTGATCATAGTCAAAGTGTTTCCCACTCCTTCCCTTCTTTTATTTCCTTTACCCTGGAAAGTTCTAGAACAACTCATTATCTACCAGTCCCTCAGTGTCTGAAGTGGCGGCCTGTACCCACAACAAACAATGGCTTACAAGATACTGTTTTAATTCATATCCGTTCTCCCTTTCTTAAAGGGTGACAACACAACAAACCGTTGACCCACTGATACACAATTAGAAGTGATGCAGCAGTTCAACAAGCAGCTCTGTTGAACAGTCTGTCTTTGACCCTTCACCGCTGAATAAATATAATGCGCCGAATGAGAGTAAGACACTGAGAGAGCAGAGAAAGCCAGAGGGAGATTTCAAGCCACAGATAAGTAGTTAAAGACCTTTATAGACTATAACACCATTATCCCTGCTGAATTAAAATAGGATTTAGTGTTTTTTCCACTTAATTTCAATCAAAAGAGTCTCCACCTTACATATTGCACTGGTAATGTAATGGAGAGAGAGCCACAAAAAAGGCTTTGTGGCGTTGACACCTCCTATAGTGGGACTGTGTTGTCCTGGGACCAAAAGGGAGAGAAAGGGTTTCCTTCTACGCCTTGCTATCTGCTGCTAACACATTCTAATTGATGCTGCATTCCTGCACTGGATGCATTCAGTGAATAACGAGGCCTGGACTGAATGCCTATGAATTGGTACCCTCTAAGCAAAGCAGTAACAACCCCCCCCCATCCATCCATGAATCCCTCCCCACCACAACCACCACCACGACCAACCACCACCTCCCCTCAATCCTTCCCCAAAGCTCTACTCTAGCTTTACCGCCCATTAAAGCACAACCATTGTGTGGCGATGCAGCCCACAAAAGCTGTCAATCTCGCGGGGTCCTCTAAAGCATGGACTCACACAGACTGGAGTGACAGACCACCTCCCTCTGCCCCTAACCCTCTCCCCCAAACTTCTCAGCTAGCTAAGTACACTATCTCCTACTACCCCTACACACACACACACACACACACACTCTTGCCTCAACGCACAAAGCATCAATCTGTCTTCAGGCCCAGCACCCTTGGCCCTTTGTCCCATCTGCAGGTGCCTGTGAAAGCACCCATGGTCGTCCCAGCCTCTGCGTACACCACGCCTAGACCAGGGACAGGAGCTGCTGACAAAGGCCCAGTGTGGGAATGAGGGATATGTGGAGGGAGGGGGAGGGAGTGGGGCTTCTCTAGGACAGATGGCTGGGGAAGTTTCCCAACTCCACCAAGCCAAGGCTCCTCCATGGGGACTGTCAGTTTGGATTCACAAGTAAGACTGATACACACAGGGGAAGAGCCAGTGGAGGAATGCCTTCTAAATTGTGGAGGGAAGGAGGGCACTATAGTCACCACTGTACTTCCCACTGGGCACAGACATCTTTTCAACGTCTAGTTTTCATTACATTTTGGTTGAGTTGTCATTTTGTTAACTAACATCAATTCAACGTGAAATCCCCCCAAATTATTCACCATGTCATTGGTTTTAGGTTAAAAGTTGGGTGAAAACTATATGAAATTCCCTTATGTTGAAGACTTTTTGCAAATCCAATCAGTTTTCCATGTTGATACAACATCATCACATATACAGTACAAGTCAAATGTTTGGAGACACCTACTCATTCAAGGGTTTTTCTTAATTTTTTACTATTTTCTACATTGTTGAATAATAGTGAAGTAGCCACCCTTTGCCTTGATGACAGCTTTGCACACTCTTGGCATTCTCTCAACCAGCTTAATGAGGTAGTCACCTGGAATACATTTCAATTAACAGGTGTGCCTTGTTAAAAGTTAATTTGTGGAATTTATGGAATTTCTTTCCTTCTTAATGCGTTTGAGCCAATCAATTGTGTTGTGAAAAGGTAGGGGGGATACAGAAGATAGCCCTATTTGGTAAAAGACTGTCCATATTATGGCAAAAACTGCTCAAATAAGGAAAGAGAAACGACTTTAAGACATT
This sequence comes from Coregonus clupeaformis, assembly GCF_020615455.1. Classification (NCBI taxonomy): domain Eukaryota; kingdom Metazoa; phylum Chordata; class Actinopteri; order Salmoniformes; family Salmonidae; genus Coregonus; species Coregonus clupeaformis. The sequence continues at coordinate 25,294,119 of NC_059193.1, forward strand.
TAAGACATGAATGTCAGTCAATCTGGAAAATGTCAAGAACTTTGAACGTTTCTTAAAGTGCAGTCGCAAGAACCATCAAGTGCTATGATGAAACTGGCTCTCATGAGGACCGCCACAGGAATGGAAGACCCAGAGTTACCTCTGCTGCAGAGGATAAGTTCATTAGAGTTACCAGCCTCAGAAATTGCAGCCCAAATAAATGCTTCACAGAGTTCAAGTAACAGACACATCTCAACATCAACTGTTCAGAGGAGACCGTGTGAATCAGGCCTTCATGGTCGAATTGCTGCAAAGAAACCACTACTAAAGGACACCAATAATAAGAAGAGACTTGCTTAGGCCAAGAAACACGAGCAATGGACATTAGACCTGTGGAAATCTGTCCTTTGGTCTGATGAGTCCAAATTTGAGATTTTTGGTTCCAAGCGCCATGTCTTTGTAGGTGAACGCAGAGTAGGTGAACGGATGATCTCCGCATGTGTAGTTCCCACCGTGAAGCATGGAGGAGGAGGTGTGATGGTGTGGGGGTGCTTTGCAGGTGACACTGTCTGTGATTTATTTAGAATTCAAGGCACACTTAACCAGCATGGCTACCACAGCATTCTGCAGTTATACGCCATCCCATCTGGTTTGGGCTTAGTGGGACTATCATTTGTTTTTCAACAGGACAATGACCCAACACACCTCCAGGCTATGTAAGGGCTAGTTGACCAAGAAGGAGAGTGATGGAGTGCTGCATCAGATGACCTGGCCTCCACAATCACCCGACCTCAACCCAATTGAGATGGTTTGGGATGAGTTGGACCACAGAGTGAAGAAAAAGCAGCCAACAAGTGCTCAGCATATGTGGGAACTCCTACAAGACTGTTGGAAAAGCATTACAGGTGAAGCTGGTTGAGAGAATGCCAAAGGTGTGCAAAGCTGTCATCAAGACAAAGGGTGGTGTCACGGATTCAGCCGAGGCTGCTCCTCCTCCCTGCTCGGGCAGGCTTCGGCGTTCGTCGTCCCTGGAGTACTAGCTGCCACCGATCTATGTTTCGGTGTTTGACTTGTTGTGTCTGATTTGTTGTGTCTGATAATGACACCTGTTCCCCATTATGTTGTATTGTATTCCCTATTTAACCCTCTGTCGTGCATTTTGTGTTGTGTGTTATTGTTTGTGTCATCGGCAGTGTGCGGGTTGTTAGTTTTCTCCGTTGTTTGGAGACTGTTTATTTCACTGGCGACTTTGATTAAAGTACGGTTTCCAGTAGCTCTGTGTCCTGCGTGTGACTTCGCCTACCGCATTTCACTGTCGCCGTTCTGACAGAATAACACACCACCATGGAGTCAGCAGGATCGGTTGTGCCTAGGGCATCACTGGAGGAGCGCGTAATCCTCCAAGAGGCCAGGATCCAACACTTGGGTACCACCATGCAAGAAGTGATGGACACTTTGAGGCGATGGGAGAGGGGAGGTTTGCCCACACCTCCTCCTACGATGCCACCACCATCAGCCATACCCATCGGTGCATCTCCGGAGTCCAGTGGGATTCGGCTCTCGCTTCTGAGGGCTTATGATGGCACCGCGGCCGGGTGTCAGGGTTCCTACTCCAGGTTGAACTCTACCTCGCCACCATTCACCCGGCGCCCTCGGGATACGAGAGCGTGTCCGCCCTCATCTCCTGTCTGTCCGGCAAGGCGCTGGAGTGGGCCAACGCCGAATGGGGTGGGATAGACGCCGCTACGGTCAGCTATGCGGAGTTCACCCGCCGCTTCCGGGCAGTATTTGATCATCCCCCAGAGGGTAAAGCGGCGGGTGAGTGTCTATTCCACCTTAGACAGGGGAGGAGGAGCGCGCAGGAGTTCGCGCTGGACTTCCGGACGCTAGCCGCCAACACGGGATGGAATGAGAGGGCCCTCATCGACCACTTCAGATGCAGCCTGAGGGAGGACGTGCGTCGGGAATTAGCCTGCATGGACACCAACCTCAGCTTTGACCAACTGGTGGACATGTCGATTCGCCTGGATACCCTGTTGGCTACCCGCGGACGTCCGGATTCGGGGCCGTCCATTCCATCCCCCCAGCACTTCCGAGCCGACCCCCTATGGAGCTCGGGGGTGCTGGTGCTAGGAGACTAGTAGGGAGACCAGGAGGGAGGCTGTCCCCTGCACCAACTGTGGCCGCAGAGGACACACTGCTGGTCGGTGCTGCGGAAGGTCTCCTAGGAATCGGGCAGTGGGCGACGCACTGATGAGTCTTTCCCGGTGAGTAGGCACCCAACTCACCCAGAGCTCTCTGCTGATCATATGTGTATTAAAGTGGTGTTTCCCGAGGTTTCTCCTCACTCCCAGCATAAGGCGCTAGTAGATTCAGGCGCAGCTGGGAATTTCATTGATCGTCAGTTCACCTATAAGTTAGGGATTCCTATCGTGCCTGTTGATGTGCCCTTCCCCATTCATGCCCTAGATAGCCGCCCATTGGGGTCTGGGTTGATTAGGGAGGTCACGGCGCCTCTCCGGATGAAAACGCAGGAGGGTCATGAGGAGATAGTATGGTTGTATTTGATTGATTCTCCTGCGTTTCCCGTGGTGTTGGGGCTTCCCTGGTTAACAGCTCATGACCCCAACATTTCATGGCAGCAGAGAGCTCTCCAGGGATGGTCTGATCAGTGTACTGGGCGGTGTTTAGGCGTTTCTGGAGGGGCAACGACGGTGGAAAGCCCGAACCAAGTTCCCGCCTTGCATATTCCACCTGAGTACGCCGATTTGGCTCTCGCCTTCAGTAAGAGGAAGGCGACTCAATTACCACCTCATCGACAGGGGGATTGTGCGATAGACCTCCAGGTAGGCGCTGCGCTTCCACGTAGTCACGTGTATCCTCTATCTCAGGAGGAGACGGCCGCTATGGAAACCTACGTCACCGAATCTTTGAGACAGGGTTACATACGGCCGTCTACTTCCCCTGCTTCCTTGAGTTTCTTTTTTGTGAAGAAGAAGGATGGGGGTTTATGCCCGTGTATTGATTACTGTGGTCTAAATCAGATCACCATCAAATACAGCTATCCTCTGCCTCTGATTGCTAGCATGACGGAGTCATTACACGGGGCGCGATTCTTCACAAAATTAGATCTCAGGAGCGCGTACAATCTGGTGCGCATTAGGGAGGGAGATGAGTGGAAGACAGCATTTAGTACCACCTCGGGTCACTATGAGTACCTCGTCATGCCATACGGGTTAATGAATGCTCCTTCAGTCTTCCAATCATTTGTGGACGAGATTTTTCGGGACTTGCATGGACAGGGTGTTGTGGTATATATTGATGACATCCTAATATATTCCGCTACACAAGCCGAGCATGTGTCCCTGGTGCGTCGAGTGCTTGGTAGACTGTTGGAACATGACCTGTATGCGAAGGCGGAGAAATGTCTGTTCTTCCAGGAGTCCATCTCCTTCCTGGGACATCGGTTGTCCGCGTCAGGGGTAGAGATGGAGGTTGACCGCGTTTCTGCCGTGCGTAATTGGCAGACCCCGACCACGGTAAAGGAGGTGCAGCGCTTCTTGGGTTTTGCCAATTACTACCGGAGGTTTATCCGGGGCTTTGGACAGGTAGCGGCTCCCATTACCTCTCTGCTAAAGGGTGGTCCGGTGCGCCTGCAGTGGTCAGCTGAGGCTGATATGGCGTTTAAACGCTTGAAGGACCTGTTTACCTCGGCTCCGGTGCTAGCGCATTCCAGGTGGAGGTGGATGCTTCCGAGGCTGGGATCGGCGCTGTGCTGTCTCAGCGCTCGGGTATGCCACCTAAACTCCGCCCCTGTGCTTCCTATTCTAAGAAGCTCAGTCCGGCGGAGCGCAATTATGACGTGGGGGATAGGGAGCTGCTGGCTGTGGTTCAAGCCCTGAAGGTGTGGAGACATTGGCTTGAGGGGGCTAAACACCCTTTTCTCATTCTGACTGACCATCGTAACCTGGAGTACATCCGGGCAGCGAGGAGGTTGAATCCTCGCCAGGCAAGGTGGTCAATGTTCCTTTCCCGCTTTGTATTTAAGCTCACATATATACCAGGGTCCCAGAACGCTAAGGCAGACGCCCTGTCCCGACTATATGACACCGAGGAGAGGTCCATTGAGCCCACTCCCATACTCCCGGAGTCTTGTTTAGTGGCACCGGTGGTGTGGGAGGTGGATGTGGAAATCGAGCGGGTGTTACGTTCCGACCCTACTCCTCCACAGTGTCCAGAGGGTCGGAGGTACGTGCCGCTCGAGGTTCGCGACCGGTTGATATACTGGGCTCACACGTCACCCTCCTCTGGTCATCCAGGTATTGGTCGGACAGTGCACTGCCTTAGTGAGAAATACTGGTGGCCAACCTTAGCCAAGGACGTGAGGGTTTATGTTTCATCCTGCTCGGTGTGCGCCCAGTGTAAGGCGCCTAAACACCTGCCCAGGGGGAAGTTACAACCCCTACCCGTTCCACAACGGCCGTGGTCTCACCTATCGGTGGATTTTGTGACGGACCTTCCCCCCTCTCAGGGAAACACTACGATATTGGTCGTTGTGGATCGGTTTTCCAAAGCCTGCCGCCTCATTCCCCTGCCAGGTCTCCCTACTGCCCTACAAACTGCTGAGGCCCTGTTTACACACGTCTTCCGGCACTATGGGGTGCCTGAGGATATAGTGTCTGATCGGGGTCCCCAGTTCACCTCTAGGGTCTGGAGGGCATTTATGGAACGTCTGGGGGTCTCGATTAGCCTTACCTCAGGTTTTCACCCCGAAAGTAATGGGCAGGTGGAGAGAGTTAACCAGGATGTGGGTAGGTTTCTGAGGTCATATTGCCAGGACCGGCAGGGGGAGTGGTCGGGATATATTCCCTGGGCAGAGATAGCCCAAAACTCCCTCCGTCATTCGTCTACTAACCTGACACCTTTCCAGTGTGTGTTAGGTTACCAGCCGGTTCTGGCACCTTGGCATCAGAGCCAGATCGAGGCCCCTGCGGTGGACGAGTGGTTTCGGCGCTCGGAGGAAACTTGGAATGCTGCGCACGTCCATTTGCAGCGTGCCATCAGGCGGCAAAAGGCGAGAGCCGATCGCCACCGCAGTGAGGCTCCGGTGTATGCACCAGGAGACCGGGTCTGGCTCTCGACACGAAACCTGCCCCTTCGCCTGCCCTGCCGGAAGCTGGGTCGGCGGTTTGTGGGGCCCTTTAAAGTCCTGAGGAGATTGAACGAGGTATGTTATAGGTTACAACTGCCCAGGTATTATCTCATTAACCCCTCGTTCCATGTGTCTCTCCTCAGGCCGGTGGTGGCTGGTCCACTCCAGGAGAATGAGGTACGAGAGGATCCTCCGCCCCCGCTGGACATCGAGGGGGCTCCGGCGTACTCAGTCCGGTCCATCTTGGATTCGAGGCGTCGGACGGGGGGCCTGCAGTATCTCGTGGAGTGGGAGGGGTACGGTCCGGAGGAACGGTGCTGGGTCCCAAGGAGGAACATTCTAGATCCCTCCTTGTTGAGGGACTTCCACCGGAGTCATCCGACTCGCCCTGCTCCGCGTCCTCCTGGCCGTCCCCGAGGCCGGGGTCGGCGCACGGCTGGAGCCGCGCGTCAAGGGGGGGGTACTGTCACGGATTCAGCCGAGGCTGCTCCTCCTCCCTGCTCGGGCAGGCTTCGGCGTTCGTCGTCCCCAGAGTACTAGCTGCCACCGATCTATGTTTCGGTGTTTGACTTGTTGTGTCTGATTGTGTACACCTGTTCCCCATTATGTTGTATTGTATTCCCTATTTAACCCTCTGTCGTGCATTGTGTGTTGTGTGTTATTGTTTGTGTCATCGGCAGTGTGCGGGATGTTAGTTTTCTCCGTTGTTTGGAGACTGTTTATTTCACTGGCGACTTTTATTAAAGTACGGTTTCCAGTAGCTCTGTCCTGCGTGTGACTTCGCCTACCGCATTTCACTGTCGCCGTTCTGACAGGTGGCTACTTTGAAGAATCTAAAATATATCTTGATTTGTTTAACACTTTTTTTGTTACTACATGATTCCATATGTGTTATTTCATAGTTTTGATGTCTTCACTATTATTCAACAATGTAGAAAATAGTAAAAATTAAGAAAAACCCTTGAATGAGTAGGTGTGTCCAAACTTTTGACTGGTACTCTATATATATTTTTTATGATGTGGAAACAACGTTGATTCAATCAGTTATTGCCCAGTGGTTTCCCTCTAGGGATTACATAGAGGAATAGGTCAGTGCTTTAAATATCACAGCCATTCCTCTTTTATAACTCATCCCCATACTATGTTTATCAACATTACAAAAGCGTTATTTGGATCCATATTATATATCCCAAATAGCCTACAGGTCATGTTGAAATGGTAGCAGAGGAAGAGACATTGTTGTAGCCCCTTCCTGCAGTCAAATGACCTAGCAGCCTCCTCGGTGGAGTGTTATTAATATTTGCCATAATTTCATAATTAATAAACATTTAAAAAAAATAACTATGGAAAATCTGGTGTTTCTATGTCAAACCGTTTTGTGATACAGTTGAAGTCGGAAGTTTACATACACTTAGGTTGGAGTCATTAAAACTAGTTTTTCAACCACTCCACAAATGTCTTGTTAACAAACTATAGTTTTGGCAAGTCGGTTAGGACATCTACTTTGTGCATGACACAAGTAATTTTTCCAACAATTGTTTACAGACAGATTATTTCACTTATAATTCACTGTATCACAATTCCAGTGGATCAGAAGTTTACATACACTAAGTTGACTGTGCCTTTAAACAGCTTGGAAAATTCCAGAAAATTATGTCATGGCTTTAGAAGCTTATAATGGGCTAATTGACATCATTTGAGTCAATTGGAGGTGTACCTGTGGATGTATTTCAAGGCTTACCTTCAAACTCAGTGCCTCTTTTGTTTGATATCATGGGAAAATCTAAAGAAATCCGCCAAGACCTCAGAAAGAAAATGGTAGACCTCCATAAGTCTGGTTCATCCTTGGGAGCAATTTCCAAACGCCTGAAGGTACCATGTTCATTTGTACAAACAATAGTATAAAGTATAAACACCATGGGACCACGCAGCCGTCATACCGCTCTGGAAGGAGACGCGTTCAGTCTCCTAGAGATGAACGTACTTTGGTGTAAAAAGTACAAAACAATCCCAGAACAACAGCAAAGGACCTTGTGAAGATGCTGGAGGAAACAGGTACAAAAGTATCTATATCCACAGTAAAACGAGTCCTATATCGACATAACCTGAAAGGCCGCTCAGCAAGGAAGAAGCCACTGCTCCAAAACCGCCATAAAAAAGCCAGACTACGGTTTGCAACTGCACATGGGGACAAATATCATACTTTTTGGAGAAATGTAATCAGGTCTGATGAAACAAAAATAGAACTGTTTGGCCATAATGACCATCGTTATGTTTGGAGGAAAAAGGGGGTTGCTTGCAAGCCGAAGAACACCATCCCAACCGTGAAGCACGGGGGTGGCATCATCATGCTGTGGGGGTGCTTTGCTGCAGGCGGGACTCGTGCACTTCACAAAATAGATGGCATCATGAGGAAGGAAAATTATGTGGATATATTGAAGCAACATCTCAAGACATCAGTCAGGAAGTTAAAGCTTGGTCACAAATGGGTCTTCCAAATAGACAACTACCCCAAGCATACTTCCGAAGTTGTGGCAAAATGGCTTAAGGATAACAAAGTCAAGGTATTGGAGTGGCCATCACAAAGCCCTGACCTGAATTCTATAGAAAATGTGTGGGTAGAACTGAAAAAGCGTGTGCGAGCAAGGAGGCCTACAATCCTGACGCAAGGAGGCCTACAATCCTGTCAGGAGGAATGGGCCAAAATTCACCCAAATTATTGTGGGAAGCTTGTAGAAGGCTACCCGAAACGTTTGACCCAAGTTAAACAATTTAAAGGCAATGTTCCCAAATACTAATTGAGTGTATGTAAACTTCTGACCCACTGGGAATGTGATGAAATAAATCAAATCTGAAATAAATCATTCTCTCTACTATTATTCTGACATTTCACATTCTTAAAATAAAGTGGTGATCCTAACTGACCTAAGACAGGGACTTTTTACTAAGATTAAATGTCAGGAATTGTGAAAAACTGAGTTTAAATGTATTTGGCTAAGGTGTATGTAAACTTCCAACTTCAACTGTATTTCAGTCTTCTGTGATGTATATAAAGTGTAATATTGGGATGCAAACTCAAAATTGAATACATTTAAACTATATCTGACATGGTACAAGTGTTTTCTTTTTTTAAGCCCATAACCTTGTGTGTGAGGTGTATACATTTGTTTCAAAGTAGATTTGTTTAAGACTACCAAGAAACACTCTGTGTGACCCTGATTTAGCCCACTACAGTAAAAGGTTAAATGCTATTTATTTATTTCTACAAGCACTACTAAGCCTAGTCACACTAATATTTCATATGTAGACATACAGTACATGACCAAAAGTATGTGGACACCTGCTTGTCGAACATCTCATTCCAAAATCATGGGCATTAAAATGGAGATGGTCCCCCCTTTGCTGCTATAACAGCCTCCACTCTTCTGGGAAGGCTTTCCACTAGATGTTGGAACATTGGTGCAGGGACTTGCTTCCATTCAGCCACAAGAGCATTAGTGAGGTCGAGCACTGATGTTGGGCGATTAGGCATGGCCAATTTATCCCAAAGGTGTTCGATGGGGTTGAGGTCAGGACTCTGTGCAGGCCAGTCAAGTTCTTCCACTCCGTTCTCAACAAACGATTTCTGTATGGACCTCGCTTTGTGCACGGGGGCATTGTTATGCTGAAACAGGAAAGTGCCTTCCCCACACTGTTGCCACAAAGTTGGAAGCACAGAATCATCAATGTCATTGTATGCTGTAGCGTTAAGATTTCCCTTCACTGGAACTAAGGGACCTAGCCTGAACTATGAAAAATAGCCCCAGACCATTATTCCTCCTCCACCAAACTTTACAGTTGGCACTATGCATTCGGGCAGGTAGTCTCCTCCTCCTCCGCTAAACCCAGATTTGTCCGTCGGACTGCCAGATGGTAAAGCGTGATTCATCACTCCAGAGAACACATTTCCACTGCTCCTGAGTCCAATTGCGGAGAGCTTTACACCTTCCAGCCGACGCTTGGCATTGCGCATGGTATCTTAGGCTTGTGTGCGTCTGCTCGGCCATGGAAACCCATTTCATGAAGCTCCCGACTAACAGTTCTTGTGCTGACATTGCTTCCAGAGGCAGTTTGGAACTCGGTAGAGAGTGTTGCAACCGAGGACAGACGATTTTTACGCACTACGCGCTTCAGCACTCGGCGGTCCTGTTCTGTGAGCTTGTGTGGTCTACCACTTCGCGGCTGAGCCGTTGTTGCTCCTAGACGTTTCCACTTCACAATAACAGCACTGACAGTTGACCGGGGAATCTCTAGCAGGGCAGAAATTTGACAAACTGACTTGTTGGAAAGGTGGCATCCTATGGCGGTGCCACGTTGAATGTCACTGTGCTCTTCAGTAAGGCCATTCTACTGCCAACTTCTTATGGAGATTGCATGGCTGTGTGCTCGATTGTATACACCTGTCAGCAATGGGTGTGGCTGAAATAGCCAAATCCACTCATTTAAAGGAGTGTCCACATACTTTTGTATATATAGTGTATGTTGGGAAAAAAATTGCTACATAAATTAGCACCCTTATTGTTAGAGTATTATGAAAGTAAAATATTCAATTGGAAATATTATCAAATCAAAAGTAATATTTAAATAACAGAATAAACAATAGCCTTGTAAGTAACATTTGTAGAGTAAGAGGCAAACGGATTTAGGCCTCTGGGTTGTTTTTATACGTAAACTGATACACTACACACAACAATCAATTGCTGTGTCAATTGATACTACACCTAATCTAGGCTACAGCCGTACAAAATAATGGACACAGTGTCACCATATGGAACACAGTGTCACCATATGGAACACAGTGTCACCATATGGAACACAGTGTCAACATATGGAACACAGTGTCACCATATGGAACACAGTGTCACCATATGGAACACAGTGTCACCATATGGAACACAGTGTCACCATATGGAACACAGTGTCAACATATGGAACACAGTGTCACCATATGGAACACAGTGTGAAGCGCGAAAACATTATTTGCTACTTCATCATTTTTTTCTCAAGCTCTTCTAGTTTGATAGATAGTTCGATAGCTGCATACATTATTAGTTAGGCTACTTATTCAGTTCCATGGAGACAATAATGTGAGGCCACATTTATCTCGGATATAACTGTACCTGCCGCCAGCGAATAGCCGTTCCATTGGCTTTATTGCGCTGCCATCGTGTGGAGTTATTTGGAATTACAGAATCGCCATTATATATTTTAGGCCCCAAAATGATGTTGACACATAGGTCAAACTTGTTGATTTGTGTGATCTAAAACGGTTGGGGTTATGGTTGTATTAGATTTACCTAATGGTGTAGTGTTTGATCTAGGAAATATGAGATTGCAAAACCCTTTGAAATAATTTGACCACTATTGAATAAATGTATCTCAAGAAAATATACATTGTTGAATTAATGTGATGATGCATAATGGAAAATTTGGCACAGAGGTAAGTTGAATAGCCTGGAAGTTGAATAAATTCATCCTTATGCCTATTATTTTTGCTATACAGAAATATTATTAAATGATTTAAAGTTTTAAAGTTGCAATTGATTTAAAGTTGCAGTACGAAAATGAATGAACTCGCTAATGCAGTGCTTCCCAAACTCGGTCCTCAAGACCCCAAGGGGTAATGTTTTGTTTTTTGCCATAGCACTACACAGCTGATTCAAATAATCAACTAATCATCAAGCTTTGATAATTTGAATAATCTGTATGGTGTTAGGGCAAAAACCAAAACGTGCACCCCTCGGGGTCCTGAGGACCGAGTTTGGAAAACGCTGCACTACTGCAAGTTGCTCTGGATAAGAGTGTCTGCTAAATTAATAAATTGTAAATGTGAAATGTTGGCTGGGCTCCCCGCTTGTGCCATCAAACCCCTGCAACTTATCCAGAATGCTGCAGCCTGCCTAGAGTTCAACCGTCCCAAGTTCTCCCATGTTACCCCGCTCCTCTGCATGCTCCACTGGCTTCTAGTTGAAGCTCGCATTAACTACAAATTCATGGTACTGAGCAGCAAGAGGAAATGCCCCTAACTACCTTCAGGCTATGCTCAAACCATACACCCCAACCCGAGTACTCTGTTCTGCCACTTCTGGTCGCTTGGCCCTCACTCCTAAGGGAGGGCAGTTCCTGCTCTGCTCTGCTCAGCCCAGTCAAAGCTCTTCTCTGTAATGGCACCCCAATGGTGGAACGAGCTTCCCCCTGAAGCAAGGACAGCAGAGTCCTTGCCCATCTTCTGAAAACATCTGAAACCCTACCTTTTCAAAGAGTATCTTAAATAATCCCACAGCACCCCTCCTCACCCATCCTACGTAAAAAAAAAAAAGGCTTTCGTACACTGAAACTTCCACTTTACTTTTTCCCCCTTATTTTTGAAATGGTCTGTTTGAGATGCAAGTATGAGGTGGGTCAAAAAAATCAAATAATCCTCCAATTTATGCTTTGGCCACAAATACAAGTATAGGATGTCAACAACCTTATTTGGGTATGAGCTAACAGAATATGAACTTCTAAATGTGAGGTTTTCACTGGACAGTTACTTTAATACGGCAACTGCACAGCCCACAAACGCAGGGCTCTCCAGAGGGTGGTGCGGTCTGCACAACGCATCACTGGGGGCAAACTACCTGCCCTCCAGGACTCCTCCAGGACACCTTCAGCACCCAATGTCACAAGAAGGCCAAAAAGATAATCAATGACAACTACCACCCGAGCGCCTGCCTGTTCACCCCACTATCATATAGTCCCCGCGATATGCAACTTTTCAGGGAAGTTAGGAACCAATATACACAAGCAGTTAGGAAAGCAAAGGCTAGCTTTTTCAAACAGAAATTTGCATCCTGTAGCACTAACTCCAAAAAGTTTTGGGACACTGTAAAGTCCATGGAGAATAAGAGCACCTCCTCCTAGCTGCCCACTGCACTGAGGCTAGGAAACACTATCACCACCGATAAATCTACAATAATCGAGAATTTCAACAAGCATTTTGCTAAGGCTGGCCATGCTTTCCACCTGGCTACCCCTACCCCGGCCACCAGCTCTGCACCCTCCGCTGCAACTTGCCCATGCCACCCCCCCACTTCTCCTTCACACAAATTCAGACAGCTGATGTTCTGAAAGAGCTGCAAAATCTGGACCCCTACAAATCATCTGGGCTAGACAATCTGGACCCTTTCTTTCTAAAATTATCCGCCGAAATTGTCGCAACCCCTATTACTAGCCTGTTCAATCTCTCTTTCATAACGTCTGAGATCCCCAGAGATTGGAAAGCTGCCGCAGTCATCCTCCTCTTCAAAGGGGGTGACACTCTAGATCCAAACTGTTACAGACCTATATCCATCCTGCCCTGCCTTTCGAAAGTTTTTGAACGCCAAGTTAACAAACAGATCACCGACCATTTCGAATCCCACCGTACCTTCTCCGCTATGCAATACGGTTTCCGAGCTGGTCATGGGTGCACCTCAGCCACGCTCAAGGTCCTAAACGATATTATAACTGCGATCGATAATAGACAGTACTGTGCAGCCGTCTTCATCGACCTGGCCAAGGCTTCGACTCTGTCAACCACCGCATTCTTATTGGCAGACTAAATAGCCTTGGTTTCTCAAATGACTGCCTTGCCTGGTTCACCAACTACTTCTCAGATAGAGTTCAATGTGTCAAATCGGAGGGCCTGTTGTCTGGACCTCTGGCAGTCTCTATGGGGGTGCCACAGGGTTCAATTCTCGGGCCGACTCTTTTCTCTGTGTATATCAATGATGTCGCTCTTGCTGCTGGTGACTCTCAGATCCACCTCTACGCAGATGACACCATTTTGTATACATCTGGCCCTTCATTGGACACTGTGTTAACAAACCTCCAAACGAGCTTCAATGCCATACAACACTCCTTCCGTAGCCTCCAACTGCTCTTAAACACTAGTAAACTAAATGCATGCTCTTCAATCGAACGCTGCTGGCACCCGCACACCCGACTAGAATCACTACTCAAGCGGGTCTGACCTAGAGTATGTGGACAACTACAAATACCTAGGTGTCTGGTTAGACTGTAAACTCTCCTTCTAGACTCACATTAAGCATCTCCAATCCAAAGTTAAATCTAGAATCAGCTTCCTATTTCGCAACAAAGCCTCCTTCACTCATGCTGCCAAACATGCCCTCGTAAAACTGACTATCCTACCGATCCTTGACATCGGCGATGTCATTTACAAAATAGCCTCCAACACTCTACTCAGCAAATTGGATGTAGTCTATCACAGTGCCATCCGTTTTGTCACCAAAGCCCCATATACTACCCACCACTGTGACCTGTACGCTCTTGTTGGCTGGTCCTCATTACATATTCGTCGCCAAACCCACTGGCTCCAGGTCATCTATAAATCACTGCTAGGCAAATCCCCGCCTTATCTTAGCTCATTGGTCACCATAGCAACACCCACCCGTAATATGTGCTCCAGCAGGTATATCTCACTGGTCATCCCCAAAGCCAACACCTCCTTTGGCCACCATTCCTTCCAGTTCTCTGCTGCCAATGACTGGAACGAACTGCAAAAATCTCTGAAGCTGGAGACTCTTATCTCCCTCACTAACTTTAAGCATCAGTTGTCAGAGCACCTTACCGATCATTGCACCTGTACACAGCCCATCTGAAATTAGCCCACTCAACTACCTTATCCCCATATTGTTATTTATTTTGTTCATTTGCACCCCAGTATCTCTATTTGCACATCATCTCTTGCACATCTATCATTCCAGTGTTAATACTAAATTGTAATTATTTTGCACTATGGACTATTTATTGCCTTACCTCCATAACTTGCTACATTTGCACACACTGTTTATATATTTTCTGTTGTATTTTTGACTTTATGTTTTGTTTACCCCATATGTAACTCTGTGTTGTTGTTTTTATCGCACTGCTTTGCTTTATCTTGGCCAGGTCGCAGTTGTAAATGAGAACTTGCTCTCAACTGGCTTACCTGGTTAAATAAAGGTTAAATTAAAAAAGTCGAGGACAGTACAGGTGCATCAAAGCTGGGACCGAGAGACTGAAAAACAGCTTCTATCTCAAGGCCATCAGACTGTTAAACAGCCATCACTAGCACAGAGAGGCTGCTGCCTACATACAGACTTGAAAATCACTGGCCACTTTAATACATTACATTTACATTTTACATTTAGCAGACACTCTTATCCAGAGCGACTTACAGTTGGTGAGTGCATACATTTTTCATACTGGCCCCCAGTGGGAATCGAACCCACAACCCTGGCGTTGCAAACGCCATGCTCTACCAGCTGAGCTACACAGGGCCTAATAAATGGAACACTAGTCATTTTAATAATGCCACTTTAATGTTTACATATCTTGCATTACCCATCTCATATGTATATACTGTATTCTATACTATCTATTGCATCTTAGACTATGCCACTCTGATAATGATAATGACATTGCTCATCCATTCTTATTCCATTCCTATACTTAGATGTGTGTATTAGTTTTTTGTTGTAGAACTGTTAGATATTACTTGCTAGATATTGCTGCACTGTCGGAACTAGAAACACAAGTATTTCGCTACACTCGCAATAACATCTGCTAACCATGTGCATGTGACCAATACATTTAATTTGATTTTGATTTAATTGACAATAAACTTTATTGATGAGCTTTTTAAATGGTACAAGAAAATTCCTTTATAAACACATGGATACATTGTTTTGCCTACTCGACTACCACTAACGTTATCGGCCTAGTAACATGCTTCAGGAGAAGACCCAGATGCAGACAGTGTCGAAGTAACAAAGGTTTATTACAAAAACAGTGGGCAGGCAAACGACAGGTCAAGGGCAGGCAGAGGTCAGTAATCCAGATCAGAGTCCAATAGTTCCATACTCATTGATACAGCAGCCCACAAGAACATTAGGTCTAGCAGGCTGCACAAAGTGGTGGGAAAAGTACTCAATTGTCATACTTCAGTAAAAGTAAAGATACCTTAATAGAAAATGCCTCAAGTAAAAGTTAAAGTCACCCAGTAAAATACCACTTGAGTAAAAGTCTAAACATATTTGGTTTTAAATATACTTAAGTATTAAAAGTAAATGTAATTGCTAAAATATACTTACGTATCAAAAGTAAAAGTATAAATCCTTTCTTATTCATTCAAGCCAACCAGATGGCACAATTGTATTTATTTATTTATGGATAGCCAGGGGCACACTCAAACACTCAGACATCATTTACAAATAAATACTCTTTAGTGAGTCTGCCAGATCAGAGGCAGTGGGGATGACCAGGGATGTTCTCTTGATAAGTGTGTGAATCTGACCATTTCCCTGTGCTACTAAGCATTCAAAATGTAACGAGTACTTTTGGGTGTCAGGGAAAAAGTACATTATTTTCTTTAGGAAAAGTTGTCAAAAACATAAACAGAAAAGTAAAGTACAGATATTCAAAAAAAACTACTGAAGTAGTACTTTAAAGTATTTTTACTTAAGGACTTTACACCACTGCAAACAGAGGGCTTGGGATGGGAGGCTGTTTTGAGGGGTGAAAAAAACGACATAATTCACTAGAACAACTTGTTTTCTAGCCAAACAGTATGTCCAAATCACAGTGTAAGTACAGTTTTAAAGCCTCAAATGATAAGATGATCCAACTTTAAAAACAAGTACTTTTTTGGCTAGCTGCCTGACTCATTAACTAGCTAACGTTAGCTGTTTTAACTTGTTTGCACACTCAGTTATTAGTTTGTAAACAAGTCAACAGAAGACGACAAGCAACAATATATGGGGTCAGTGCTATCCTGAATCCTTGGGAAGTCCCTACTCTAAACCCTAACCATACCAGTTCAAATGTCAACTTCAATGGGTTAGGAACGTCCCAATGATCCCGTATTGCACGGACCCAATATATGGCCAGCACTAAAGGCCCCAGTGCTCGGCCTTGGATGCCCATCCGCCTTGCAGAGCCTGCTGGGGCGTGACCTACGCCTCCATTCTTTTCATTATGATCTCTTCAATTGAATATAAAAGCTTACTACAATTCAGTGTGTTAAATAATTGTATAATTTGCTGAGTGATAGTTATATATGAAATAATTGAGTAAAGGTTGCAAGTTTTACTGTTATTTTTTTATATACAGTCTACAATACTTTTTAGGGGTAAGCACCATAAGCTCATATACTGAATATAACGTTATATCTTTAACTCAACTTTTTGCTTGGTGCTGGGACTGCTGAACTTATTATTAGATATCAATCTGGCCCATCTTTACTGTTCACACTGATACAGGATAGATAAGACTTTATGAAAAGGAAATAGCTAATGTAGCTCACCAATAGGCCTATGACTACAAATCCCAGCACAGCCCCTCACCGTCGCACCGTCAACGGGCGGGGCTTATTGCCACATTCATATACTAGTCGGAACTAGGAAACTCTGACATTTCCGACTTGCAATTCTACAACCAGTTAGCTACTCGGACATTTCCGAGTTCCGACTAGCACTTGAATGCGGCCTTAAAACGTGGATGGTTGTAGTGGTTGCAAAAAAAATGGTTTGACAGGGTTTGACTGAAGGAAGATAAGTCCAGGGGGCGGTAGTAGGCGAGTCCGATTTGTAAATGAATCAAAATTGAAGTTAGTTTTTGTATGTCACAGTGTTTTTGTGACCGACGCGGCGAGTTGATTTGTATGCGACGATACATTTGGGAAAGACAGCAACAGGGCATAGTACTACAGCATGTCGCGGGCAATTTCAACGTTTTGCATGGGGAAGCACGACTAGCACAGTAACACCGCAACGCGATACATATTTAAAAGGTAGAATGTGAATGGTTAGAAGAGCTCGAATTCATACAAAATGGAAACAATGTAGAATTGCTGCGGCATTGATTGTAGGTAGCTAGAAGGACTACTAGGGTAGAACATAGCTGGATAGAGAGCTAGTTATTAACTAATATACATGCGAAGTTCCATATCAGAAAAGCTCAAACAGAGCCTGTAGTAAGGTGATTGAAACTAAGAGTTCGTTAGTGTCCCCATTTACCAAAGAAGACTGAAGAAAATACTGAAATATGCTACGGAGAAGACTGAACCGTTTGGTATGTATGACAGCAACACACATGGCTAGCCAGCCACCCGGCACTGAAGTTTATGCGGCATGTTTGGTAGGTAGCTATAGCCAGCTAACGTTAGCCGAATATAGCTACTCGAGAATATAGCTAGCCAACCGCCTCTTGTTATTCAATCAATTATCAGGATAATGTACTCTCACTGAGTGATGCTTCTTGCTACCCATGAAAGCATGCTGGCTAGTATTACCAACGGTTAGTTATCATTTGTGTAACTAGCCTGTTAACGGTAGCTTATTGGCTAAAATATTACTATCATTATGTTTTACACATATCATTGTAACAATTAACGTGTTGGTTTTAGATGAGAAACACAAACGTTGCTTAGCCTTCACTTCCTTACTGCCAGCTAAATTCTTTGTAGTCTACAGTATTTTGGAACTATGAGTCACGCGTTGCCAATTCAAAGAAGGGCATAGCCGGTTATGAGCAATTTAGCCTTTTAATGCAAATTGACAGCTTAAGATTTCAATGTCTTGAACATGGATCTGCAAAGGTTCCCTCTTTTACATGGATCTTTCTCACCGAGAGTGGACAGTAATTAATCCCTAGGGGATAAAAGCTATCAACTTTCTGATAACTCGATATTCTCAGATGGTCATTTAAAAACTGATCACAGAACAGGTTGTCATTACCTTTCCACTTGAATGTGATGTATAATGAAATATGGTCCTGTATTTAAAGAAGCCTAGTAAAATCATCATTGGGTTCTGTTGAACTAAAAGTTGCTCATTATCTGTCTTGGTTGAATTTCACTGTTGTCAGTGAATTTCAACCATAAGTTTAATTCTGCTCATTACAAGTTTTATAGTCGTTAAATCATCGGTGGTTAATGGTCATCATCAAAGAATGAAGCATGGATCAAATCCTTATCCACAGGCACAGTCACAAGCCCCTGTTAATGAACGCTGAAGCATTTTTACTGCCTTTTTATAGTCCTACCCTCCAGTAACCTGTTGTCACTATTAGGTTTTATCCCCCAGAGTCAATGTGAGCAGTGTAGATACTGGCGGTGGAGGAGAAAAAGCAATATAATAATTATGCAGCCTGACCCTCTTCCCAGCCTCTCTTTAAGTGTTGCCAGGTCAGCGTATAATTCTGCCTCCTGAGCTGTTTGCTCCTGTAATTTATTTTTTGTGTGAGCTGTAAATAACATTTTGTGTGGAGCAGCCAGCCACGCTTTCATTGATGCGCATTGTGCTGTTATCTCGAGCTCTGGCTTTCTGCCTTGTAATTCACACCACCCTCCCATTCGCTTAGGGGGAGGGGGGGGGGGGGGTATGCATCATGGTACATTATAGGAGGGAGGGAGATACAGAGGAAGACTCAATCTGAAGAGGAATCGGGAGCTTCACTTGACTTGCCTCTATGATGCACTGTGATGCGCTAAAGCCCAGAGTGTCTTCACAAATTCATTAAAGATGGCTGTGGGAACAGATCGAGTGGTGCTGGGCTTTACGTCAGGTGGAAGCTCCAGAGGTTGTAATGCTCTGACAGGAATGCAGAATCACAGAGCTGCCTTTCATGTTCTCTCAAGCCCTTGAAGGCAGCAGCTAAATCTGTGAAGAGGTGAAGCTTGGCGGAAATGTGATAGTATTCAATTTGGAAACCCCTTCCTTGACTCAAAGGGAAGAGCACGGACACATCAAGGCATTCCAGCGCCCAGTCTGTCTGTTCCCTAGTAGTGTAGCTACCTTTCCTGTTCCTCGGTAGCCAGTGCTCCTAACCTCCTCCTGGGTAACTGGAGCGGACAATGCTACTGTGTCTTTCTGCATACTGTCTATGCAGTCTGGTCACTCAGTTCAAGTACATGGGTTACATAAGGACACTTGTTTTGCTGTTTCTGTACAAACACTTCAAAGGACAGCACAGCAGAAGTTAATTCAGGATAATGTGCAGGTTTAAGATCAAACTGTTTTGTCACAATGGTGCATTCTAAAGCCATTATCCTTCCAGCCCTCTGTCTTATTTCAGTTTCTATTCATTAAACACACATTTCTAGCAATTAGCCTATGAAATGAAGTGCCTTTTATTCTGGAGAATTCTATGCTTTTATTCTGGAGAGTTTTTTAATTCTCTTCATTCCATCCATATTATGACAATTTTCTATATTTTGTCAAAATAGAAAATGGCGACAACTTTAACTTAGGCTCTGACACACCAGTAGCGGTTGCTGGCCGAGTGTACTTGGCACCACTGAACGTAATTTGCGAACCGAGTGCGCACCAATTTTACATGTAGAATCACGTCAGACCTCTACAGCGGGTGGTCCCTAAAACACAGCGTGCTGAACGATCAGCAGATGAACGCTAGATCCACATTCTGTGCGAGCCTTAAGGGAGCGTGATAGTGACGCAGTCAGTCGTTTTGAAGTCAACCCCTGAAGAGATCTAAAGGTGGAGACGGTCGGGCTTACTGCGTGGCTGTGTTAACCAACAGTGGCTTTAACCAAAAAAAGACAACAAACGTTTGTGTGAGGGCCAGAGCGTTTCGGGAGTTTTGTTCCCCCTTCCTCCTCTCTTGTTTTCTCTCTGTTGTGGTGTGAGGTCCATCTAATTGGATGAGCTGCTGCAGTCTCTGGTATTTTCAGCAGGGTTGGCTGCACCTCTTGAGAGCATTCAAGTTGTAATGTCACATGCACAAGTACAGTGAAATGCCTTTCTTGCAAGCTCTAACCCCAACAATGCAGTAATCAATAACAATGTAATACTGCAAATATTAAGCGGGCCCTTGCCTGGCAGGGGATGTTGTCTCGTATCAGGGCTTTGCAGGCGTCGAAAAATACAACATGCGGACATAAATTTTGATACAAAATAATAATAGATTTGTGCGATACAGGTATAGTCCCGTGTAGCTCAGTTGGTAGAGCATGGCGTTTGCAACGCCAGGGTTGTGGGTTCGATTCCCACGGGGGGCCAGTATGAAAAAAATAATAATTATGTACTCACTATCTGTAAGTCGCTCTGGATAAGAGTGTCTGCTAAAATGACAAAATAAGTTTTTTTTTTAAATGAAAAAAAAAGTGGAATTTTGCACTAAAACATACATTTGTATTTCATTCGATATATCGCCCAGCCCTACTCTGCTGTGACCTAAGCGCTAATAAGCAGGCCCTTGCCTGGCAGGGGACGTTGTCTCGTATCAGGGCTTTGCAGGCGTGCATGTTAAACAGTCTGTGAGCCTCTAAACGCTGTGAACCTAGAGAGAAGAGCCACGCTCTGCAGCAGTCCACAGGCAACACACAAGGATTCTCTCATGATCCAATTCCCCTCCCATCTAAACAAACATTGTTCACTGCTGTGACCTGACAGCCAGTTGCTTGTGTGTTAGAAGAGCTTCTTAGTTATGCTTCTTCTGAGAGCGATGGTGTTTTTGTTTCCGCTGGAGCATAGCTTCTCAGTTATGTATCTTCTGAGAGCGATGGTGTTTCGTTTCAGCTGGAGCATTCATTGGTTGTTTTGACGTATCACCATCTACCCTGAGAGTAATCACAGAGGCCCAGTGGCTACCGGGATACATTTTGAACAGCCAGTTAGAAGCTGTTTCTCTGCTGAGGAGGAGCCTGGCTTTGGATGGTTCCAGATGCCCACTTTGTGGCACAGTTAGCCAACTCCGTTTCCTATTGACTGCACCAGTCACTATTTAGCAGTCTTTTTTTCTAACTCTTTCATTGGACTATGTGCTGTGGCATTTAGACAGCATCATCACTTATGGTCCTAACCACCTGTTGGGAAAGAGATGGGGGTAGTTTGTCTAGTGATGACAGTGAGAACTGGCTGTACAGACTGGGGGCCTCCTTGGGAGGAGTTTTTTGGGGGAGTGCTCTGGACGGGTGAGAGTGCACAGGGAGGCCACAGTCCTTACAAGGTCTGGGTGGCCGTTTTCAATCAGTTGAGCTGCGTATTGATTAGAGCTGTGCTCTGTTTTGCCACCATCAGTCTTGCGCCCCGGAGTGGCTGGCGGACAGAAGTGCTTACTCCGGACTTTTCTCTTTTCTCTGCACTCCCCTCTCCACCCTATAATGAAAACCCAGCTCATCTGCACCACACAGCAGGATAATAAATACAATTAGCCTGTGGAGGCGGGGGATAAACGGTAGCGGGGTGTTGGGACAGGCTGTTGGAGCACAGAGCCTGGCCCTGCGTGACTGAACCTGAGGAAATGGAGGGGGATACAGTAGGTTTACATGTTGTAACCCCTGCACTCCTTCTCTCACTGCACCTAATGGACAGGCTTTCAGGGGCTGAGGGCGACAGGGTGAGAGGTGGTCTGGTGTTAAATAAGGGCGCCACGGGTGCACTTTTTGCTTTTTGTGGTGGTTTTCCATCTCCCGTCTAAAAGCGAGGTTGAATTCTCAGTTTGTACCTCTAAATAATTAAATCCACTTCATTTATTTTAAATTCTCCTCACAACGCTCCTCCTCTTCTGGGCTGCTTATCGTTGCTGGGGTAGCAGCACTTAAAATGCATTCTTGTCACCATATATTTATAAAGAACATCCAGAGAATCTCTGTGTCGTGCTCCAGCGCCAGCATTACCCAGAGAGCTGTGAAGAGAATGCTGGTGTGTGTGTGTATATATATACAGTACCAGTCAAAAGTTTGGACACCCATACTCGTTCAAGGGTTTTCTTTATCTTTACATTTTTCTACATAATAGAATAATAGTGAAGACATCAAAACTATGCAATAACACATATGGAATCATGTAGTAACCAAAAAACTGTTAAACAAATCAAAATAGATTTTAGATTCTTCAAAGTAGCCACCCTTGGCCTTGATGACAGCTTTGCACACTCTTGGCATTCTCTCAACCAGCTTCATGAGAAATGCTTTTCCAACGGTCTTGAAGGAGTTCCCACATATGCTGAGCACTTGTTGGCTGATTTTCCATTACTCTGCGGTCCGACTCATCCCAAACCATCTCAATTGGGTTGAGGTTGGGTGATTGTGGAGGCCAGGTCATCTGATGCAGCACTGCATCATCACTGCTCTGAGAATGGCACCGGAGAAGATGGCTGCCGTTTTACAGCCTTCTAACCAATTGTACTATTATGAGTTTTTTCGCGTTATTTGTAATTTATTCTGTACATAATGTATCTGCCACAATCTTTTATGACCAAAAATAGCTTCTGGATATCAGGACAGCGATTACTCACCTCGTATAGGAAGAAGATCTATTCTTCAACGAGTCGGACGCGAAGGATATTCTACAGACACCCGACAAGGCACAAATCCCCGTCATTCCCATGAGAAAGAGACAGATATCATGGACGTAGGTCGAGGTGCCTTGTAAGGATCCGACGGCGAGCGAGTAAACTGCCTCTTCCATCAATTCTATTAGCCAATGTTCAATCATTTGAAAATAAATTGGATGACTTAAGATTAAGGTTATCCTACCAACAGGTTGTTAAAAACTGTAATATCTTATGTTTCACCGAGTCGTGGCTGAGCAACGACATGGATAACATACAGCTGACGGGATGTACGCTACATCGGCAGGATAGAACGGCTGACTCCGGTAAGACAAGGGGTGGCAGTCTGTGTATATTTGTAAACAACAGCTGGTGCATAAAATCTAATACTAAGGAAGTCTCAAGGTTTTGCTCGCCTGAGGTAGAGTATCTTATGATAAGCTGTAGACCACACTATTTACCAAGAGAGTTTTCATCTATATTTTTTGTAGCTGTCTATTTACCACCACAAACCGATGCTGGCACTAAGTTTGCACTCAATGAGCTGTATCAGGCCATAAGTAAACAGGAAAGCGCTCATCCAGAGGCAGCGCTCCTAGTGGCCGGGGACTTTAATGCAGGGAAACTTAAATCCGTTCTACCTCATTTCTACCAGCATGTTAAATGTGCAACCAGAGGGAAAAAAAACTCTAGACCACCTTTACTCCACACACAGAGACACGTACAAAGCTCTCCCTCACCCTCCATTTGGCAAATGTGACAATAACTCTATCCTCCTGATTCCTGCTTATAAGCAAAAACTAAAGCAGGAAGCACCATTGACTCGGTTAATAAGGAAGTGGTCAGATGACGCAGATGCTAAGCTACAGGACTGTTTTGCTAGCACAGACTGGAATATGTTCTGGGATTCTTCCGATAGCATTGAGGAGTACATCACATCAGTCACTGGCTTCATCAATAAGTGCATTGATGACGTCGTCCCCACAGTGACCGTACGTACATACCCCAACCAGAATCCATGGATTACAGGCAATATCCGCACAGAGCTAAAGGGTAGAGCTGCCGCTTTCAAGGAGCGGGACTCTAACCCGGACACTTATAAGAAATCCCGCTATGCCCTCTGACGAACCATCCAAACAGGCGAAGAGTCAATACAGGACTAAGATTGAATCGTACTACACCGGCTCTGACGCTCGTCGGATGTGGCAGGGCTTGAAAACTATTACAGACTACAAAGGGAAGCACAGCCACAAGCTTCCCAGTGACACAAGCCTGCCAGAGGAGCTAAATCACTTCTATGCTCGCTTCGAGGCAAGCAACACTGAATCATGCATGAGAGCATCAGCTGTTCCGGATGACTATGTGATCACGCTCTCCGTAGCCGATGTGAGTAAGACTTTTAAGCAGGTCAACGTTCACAAGGCCGCAGGGCCAGATGGATTACCAGGACGTGTACTCCGAGCATGCGCTGACCAACTGGCAAGTGTCTTCACTGACATTTTCAACATGTCCCTGACTGAGTTTGTAATACCAACATGTTTCAAGCAGACCACCATAGTTCCTGTGCCCAAGAACACTAAGATAACCTGCCTAAATGGCCACCGACCCGTAGCACTCACGTCTGTAGCCATGAAGTGCTTTGAAAGGCTGGTCATGGCTCACATCAACACCATTATCCCAGAAACCCTAGACCCACTCCAACTTGCATACCGCCCCAACAGATCCACAGATGAGGCAATCTCTATTGCACTCTACACTGACCTTTCCCACCTGGACAAGAGGAACACCTACGTGAGAATGCTATTCATTGACTACAGCTCAGCGTTCAACACCATAGTGCCCTCAAAGCTCATCACTAAGCTAAGGACCCTGGGACTAAACACCTCCCTCTGCAACTGGATCCTGGACTTCCTGACAGGCTGCCCCCAGGTGGTAAGGGTTGGTAACAACACATCTGCCATGCTCATCCTCAACAGGGTGCGTGCTCAGTCCCCTCCTGTACTCCCTGTTCACCCATGACTGCATGGCCAGGCACGACTCCAACACCATCATTAAGTTTGCAGACGACACAACAGTGGTAGGCCTGATCACCGACAACGATGAGACAGCCTATAGGGAGGAGGTCAGAGACCTGGCCGTGTGGTGCCAGGATAACAACATCTCCCTCAACGTGAACAAGACAAAGGAGATTGTGGACTACAGGAAAAAAAAGAGGACTGAGCACACCCCCATTCTCATCGACGGGGCTGTAGTGGAACAGGTTGAGAGCTTCAAGTTCCTTGGTGTCCACATCACCAACAAACTATGATGGTCCAAACACACCAAGACAGTCGTGAAGAGGGCACGATAAAGCCTATTCCCCCTCAGGAGACTGAAAAGATTTGGCATGGTTCCTCAGATCCTCAAAAAGTTCTACAGCTGCAGCATCGAGAGCATCCTGACTGGTTGCATCACCGCCTGGTATGGCAACTGCTCGGCCTCCGACCGCAAGGAAATACAGAGGGTAGTGCATACGGCCCTGTACATCACTGGGGCCAAGCTTCCTGCCATCCAGGACCTCTATACCAGGCGGTGTCAGAGGAAGGCCCTAAAAATTGTCAAAGACTCCAGCCACCCTAGTCATAGACTGTTTTCTCTGCTACCGCACGGCAAGCGGTACCGGCGCGCCAAATCTAGGTCCAAAAGACATCTTAACAGCTTCTACCCCCAAGCCATAAGACTCCTGAACAGCTAATCATGGCTACCCAGACTATTTGCATTGCCCCCCCCCCACCCCAACCCCCTCTTTTACACTGCTGCTACTCTGTTTATTATTTATGCGTAGTCACTACCCGCATGTACATATTACCTCGACTAACCGGTGCCCCCGCACATTGACTCTGTACCTGTACCCCATGTATATAGCCTCCCTGCTGTTATTTTATTTTACTGCTGCTCTTTAATTATTTGCTATTTCACTGTAAGGTCTACAGCTGTTGTATTTGGCGCATGTGGCAAATAAAATTGTAGTTGATTCCTTCTTGGTAAAATAGCCCTTACACAGCCTGGAGGTGTGTTGGGTCATTGTCCTGTTGAAAAACAAATGATAGTCCCACTGAGCCCAAACCAGATGGGATGGCGTATCACTGCAGAATGCTGCGGTAGCCATGCTAGTTAAGTGTGCCTTGAATTCTAAATAAATCACAGACAGTGTCTCCAGCAAAGCACCCTCACACCATAACACCACCACCTCCATGCTTTACGGTGGGAAATACACATGCGGAGATGGAAACAAAAATCTAAATTTGGACTCCAGACCATAGGACAAATTTCCACAGGTCTAATGTCCATTGCTCGTTGTTTTTGGCCCAAGCAAGTCTCTTCTTATTATTGGTGTCCTTTAGTAGTGGTTTCTTTTCAGCAATTCGACCATGAAGGCTTTATTCACACAGTCTCCTCTGAACAGTTGACGTTGAGATGCGTCTTACTTGAACTCTGAACCGTTTATATTTACATTTTAGTCATTTAGCAGACGCTCTTATCCAGAGCGACTTACAGTTATTGAGTGCATACATTATTTATTTATTCTTTCATATATGGGCTGCATTTCTGAGGTTGGTAACTCTAATGAACTTATCCTCTGCAGCAGTGGTAACTCTGGGTCTTCCATTCCTGTGGCGGCCTTCATGAGAGCCAGTTTCATCATAGCACTTGATGGTTTTTGCGACTGCACTTGAAACTTTCAAAGTTCTTAATGTTCCGTATTGACTGACCTTCATGTCTTAAAGTAATGATGGACTGTCGTTTCTCTTTGCTTATTTGAGCTGTTCTTGCCATAATATGGACTTGGTCTTTTACCAAATAGGACTATCTTCTGTACACCCCCCTCCTTGTCACAACACAACTGATTGGCTGTAACGCATTATTACACAAATTAACTTTTAAGAAGGCACACCTGTTAATTTAAATGCATTCCAGGTGACTACCTCATGAAGCTGGTTGAGAGAATGCCAAGAGTGTGCAAAGGGTGGATATTTGAAGAATCTCAAATATAAAATATATTTTGATTTTAACACCTTTTTTGGTTACTACATGATTCCATATGTATTATTTCATTTCATAGTTTTGATATCGTCACTATTATTCTACAATGAAAAAAAGAGAAACCCTGTGTCCAAAATTTTGACTGGTAATGTGTATATATATATTTTTGGTCTGTATATGTTCTAACGATAGTCAC
Source organism: Coregonus clupeaformis (assembly GCF_020615455.1). Taxonomy (NCBI): domain Eukaryota; kingdom Metazoa; phylum Chordata; class Actinopteri; order Salmoniformes; family Salmonidae; genus Coregonus; species Coregonus clupeaformis. Next base: position 25,320,824 of record NC_059193.1, read on the forward strand.
TGACACATGAGAGAAACGGCAACCTCTTCACATGGGTTTGAGTGTCGGTTGACACACATTGTTGGAAATACACTCTCACAAACACACACTTGCAAGCAGCCCTCCAGTTAAACAACAGTATGACGATTACCTCCAGAACAAACACTTATGCCAGGGCATCCGGCATCACTCAGCGACGGGTAGAAAAATTAGTCTCTTAACCCTGGTTACGAATGACTGGGAGGGAAGGAAGGAGCGGCCCCATTCATACCAATCATGTCCTGCAGCCACATAGATGTTTGTTGTTGGGGACTGCTTGATAAAGCAAGCTGACCCCCTTCCCAAATACAATGTAGGATAATTAATTGAATGGCAGTTAGTCAGTAGCTTGGTGCATTATAAAAGATGACAGCTCAGATGCAGTTTTTTTTTTTTTTAAAGCTCGTCAGCATTAAGATGTCAAATATCTCTGGCCATATCGGCCTGTGCCTGACGTGGCGACGGGATGAAACCCACCGTGCAGCGCACTCATTCCAGCAGATAAGTTTAGTCACAGCCATACAGTACACGTAGGTAAACGAGAAGGGATATGCAGACAGCATCAGCACTACAGGCACCTGAACCAGGCGTTGTCTTGGTGCTGCTCCTACCATCTCTGAGTCTACTAATGTTCTGAATGTTTGGTATACTCAGCATATACTTCCATTCATAAAAAAAAAAAAAACTGGTACAGGGCTACCTTCAGGTGAGACTTGTGGGCATCCTAGAGTACATGTATGTGTTGAGAGACACACCTTTCCATAAAGGGGTCGTATTAGTGTGTAGCCCAACTTGTTCGGACGCTACAGACAGAAGTTGGCAGATCGGCAGTACTGACTTCAGACGAGTCACGTGACACTTGTGGGGGGTTGTAGGGCAAAACCAACTCATGTTCGTGAGAGTCACCTTTCCATAGTGTGGTCATATTCATTTGTAGACCAAACCATTCGGACACTACAGACGTTTTCGTGAGGAGACCGATTTTCTAGATATCTCATGGTCTGACAAACACCGCTGTAGCTCGTCCACCTTTCACCACAGATGCGTAAGGCTGCCATTGGCAGATACGGTGGATTGAGACGCAGCCCATGCAGAAAAACATATCTCTATCTTAAACAGACAGATTTTGATGGGGATTTTTTTTATGATGCTAATTCAATTTCCGTGGGGTCCTGGAGATTGATTCAAGGGTTAATGCATTCTCTGTGTGCTGAAATACAAAACCAAGACTTGGTGTATCACAAGCTACAGTAAGTTGTCTTTTTGTAAGTGTGTTGGCTATATGTTCCCTGTTCTACGTACTGTGACACTCTGACACATTTTTGAGGAACAATATGTCCCAATGCAGACTGGACGACCACAGGCTTTGGTCAGCATTGTACAAAAACACTTATGCATTTCCTGCTTTTTTTTAACACCCTCCCCCAGTTTTTCTGAAAATTGTAAATATTTTCACATCCCTCATCGTGCAGTTTTATCATGACGTGCTCGTCTTAGGCGATGCCTGAGGCAGGAGACTGCATTTGCTTTTATACAGTGGCACTTGAATTACGCAGCATCTCATTTTGTATTCATACCCTGTGTGGACAGTGAATGCCGAGTGAATCAAGAAAAAGCATTTCTTGCTTATGGCCACCTGTTAGGGCTATCATCTCACGATGCGGACGTCTCTGGTCTTCGAAAAACATTCCCAAAATAGTCACTCAGCACATCTGTCACTAGCTTGCTTTACTAGCCTACTGTATTCAGCTCCAGATGGATCCCAAAGTAAGAAGCTGAGTCTCCACCTCCCCAGTGTAATGCAGGCCAGTCCACAGTACACGGACGGTACAGAACGGAACACTGTATCTGCTGCTGGAACAATGAGCCTTTTCCATTCAACAGTAGCTCTTTAGGACGAACCGGTCCTCAATTAAAGTTGCTGTTGTCCTATTAATAAACTATGGTGCTACTCAGCACTGTATGCGGTTGGCTGTCAGGAGCGCCTTGAGAACTACAATAGGCCTTTGTGTGAACCAGTGATAGAGGTGACACCTTAGTGTCATGATGGTACGATGTCGCTTAACAAGTCACGCAGTCTGAACTGTTGTCTAATTGTAGATCAAAGGTTTGAAGTCTGGTGGGAACCATTGACTGCAGCCGGTAGGATAACTGTGACTAGGTGAATGTGAGATTGAAACAGAGTGAGTAAGAGTGCAAGAGGCAGGCAGATGAGGAGGAGTAAGGGAGAGTGAGCGAGAGAGGAGAGTGCCAGCACTAGTACTGCAGTGACTAACAGCGTTGGTGTCTCATGTGTTGTCTGTTAGACACTCACTGTTACCTAGCAGATTTGCTTTATTTAGCAGTTTTGGCAGTTAGTCATCCCTATTTTCTTGATGAATTTAGACTCTCTGTTCGCATTACATCTGGAGCATTGAAATCGATAGGCTACTTGTGTTTCCAAAATCTATTGTTGACCAACACAGTTCAGTCCGTTTGTGTGCTCTTGGCTGTTTGGTTGGTCCCTTCATGTGTACTCATTGCACCATTTCCATCTGGTTCCTACTGGGGTTTCCTTGTGTGCTCCTGTGGCTGAGGCCAAGTAGTGCACTAGCTTTGTTAATGACCCAGTCTCCTCCTCCCTTGGGAAGACCTTCCTTACTATAGAGTAGTAGACCCTGATCTAGAGAAGTGTCTGTTAGTCAGGCCTCAACTAAATAAACTACTTAATCACACACACTAGTAATGGTATTGTTTTTGACAATATCACAATATTATTGTTGTGCTAGTGTGCTGTACCTGCACCAAAACTCCAGTATTTTTCCTTAATAGCTTGTTCTACGTCTTCTTTTTTAAATAGGGAGCCAATTTTTTTCAGCACTTTTTACTTCCATGACTGATCAAAACTAGTTCTCATGGCTCTCTCTTGTCTCTCTGCAGCACACATATGGTGAGCAAAATGTTTGGAATATCGAATCGCAATAAAATCACAGTATCGAATCGCAATACGTATAGAATCTTGAGAATCTCAATACATATCGTATCGGCACCTAAGTACCGTGATAATATCGTATCGTGAGGTCCCTGGCAATTCCCAGCCCCCACACACACACACGCCTACGTGATTGTTGATATTTCCTGTGGTGTTATCATTGAAGCTACTGTACTGGAGCTTACGTCTGTCCTCCAGTTCCCCTGTATGGGAAAGTTGGCCCTTTAATCTACTTCCTTTTCTCTTCTGTTTGGAGAACTATTTGAAACTGATTTAAATAATAACATGGCCCTTGCCAAGCGTTGCTGCCTTTGCCCTCAGAGTAGTCAAAAGCAGGTGTCGTTGACTTGTTGGGGCACGTCCAGGGCAGTCAAAAGCAGGTGTCGTTGGGGCACGTCCAGGACCGTCAAAAGCAGGTGTCGTTGGGGCACGTCCAGGACCGTCAAAAGCAGGTGTCGTTGGGGTACGTGCAGGGCATGAAGAAGTACTGTAGTTGGTCTCCAGTGTTCTCTCTCTCCATGTCCTGTACTTCACACCTCATTAAACCAGTAAGGAGATTGTCTCATTCCTTATGAGGGTTATACAGCATCAGCAACAAGCTTAGGACTGCATTTTACAATAGAGGACTTTGTGGGGACTAGCCATATTATGTCACGTTTTGAATTTGTTCCAACAGATCCGTTTCTGTAGAAACCAACAACTCCCATCCACAGTGCTTTGCTCGTTAGACCGCAAATTCAGATTCACCATGTCCAGACTTGATATGCAAAACAAATGCAGAGACGCCGTCTCTCTGTTCTACAGAATATGCTTCGACCGAGCTGACCTCGATAGCATCTGCAGTCACAGGCTTTTATTCTGTTATCGTACATCATGATATCAGGGCCCACTCTGCCCAGGGCTCCACAAGCCACTTGTCATGTTCACTCACTCAGACACCAAGTGACAACAGCCGGTATCCACTTTGGGATTGTGTTCAGGTGCTCATTACTTCTGCTGCCTTTATTCCCCTACTTGACCTGAGCAACACAGCACCCACCAACCAGCCTTGTCTGTTAATTTCACTTGGAGATTCAGGCCTCAAAAGCAGCAAGCCCATTTCTTCCTCTGGCCAGCTGATGTATAATTTAAAGTGTCTCCTCCAGTGCTAGTTTATTTTTGTGTGTGAGGATAACTGTGTTCCCGTGTCTTGTTTTTGTGTGTTTGTTGCCAGTTGGGCTTGAAGAGGGCTTGCCTTCCCCGTCACTGAGGACACCCAGGTTGGTTGCTGTTGGCATTGTGGATTGCAGTATGGCTGTGATAAGCACCATACCATTGTCATCTGCTGGTTCTCCAGGAGTGGCTCACGCCTATGTGTTTTGCATCGTGGTGTTGGCCGACTGCCAAACAGAGATGGCTTTTCAGGGGTGGAGAGTTACTGCAACCGATGGCCAACTGTAGGAGAGGGAGGGAGGGGTGGAGAGCCCTGCTTAAAATGAAAGCATGCACACTACACAGCTAGTAGCTTAATCAGTAGAGGTGTATATTTTAGTGTAGAGAATGTACTTCATTATACACCTAAAGGGTAATCAGCATTATAAAGGTGAAGGAAATTCCGACCAGACACATGATGCAAGCTATTCTCATTTCATTTGTCATGGTTGCAGCATCCTGTTGGCTAGCCACGCTGTGGTTGTACTGACAACAGAGTCAGAAACGTTCATCTCGGAACCCAATCCAGAACCAAATCTCACATCTGATGACTTAAGTCTGTCACGCATGAGAGAGGCATCAAAACAGCCTACAAGTGCAGTTTGCGTTATCTCGCAAGTTCATGTTTTGAGAGAAACCCCTTAACCAGAATTCAATACTAGTCCGTTAATAGACATTTTGCCCATTCTAGGTCTTGGAAAAGAGATGTTGTGACAGGACACGGTGTCGTCAGACTGTGAAGTCATCATCCGGTGTTTGGCAATGGCTGAATGCAGCATTCTGTTGCCTCTGCTTTGAATAGCATGCATTTTTCCTCCCCGTACCAGCTCGTGCCCATTTTTATAATGTGTGCCTAATTTCCTTTTAAAGCATAATCTAATAATGTAAAGTTTGGAGCTCTACTCAATCCTCTAATGCACTGTTTATTTCCCAGCAGTTGGGTCTCGGCTCAATTGAGTGTTCCATGTTTGTTTTATTGATCCCCATCCTTCTGTTGTAGCTAATGCATTTTCGTCTAGCAGGAATCTACTGTCAAACTTTGACGTCCTGGCACTTTTACTATAATTTTGCTTTTGCAGCCTTGCATTATTGGCTTTGAACTGCCTAGTTTGTCCTTTGACTAAGAGGCAAAGATAATTCCATCAATTTGACTTTTTCCTTACATTTCCTTATATAGCTTGGCCTCGGCTGCACTGTTTTTGGAGATGAGTATTGTGATCACGTAACGGTGCAAAAATGAATTTGGCCCTACAGTCTGACCCTCATTATATTTTACACTGAAATTCCCTCCTAAATCAATGACGATTCAACACAGCTGTTCTTATCTATCGGAACCAAGGGAGATCTCATTGAACCACTTCCTCTTTTTAATATGCCGTTTCATTTAAGGCATGATTTGTATTCTCTGAAGTGTCTTATGTTTCTGTCAAACTGTCCCAAAGGTCTGCTTCCAGGATATCTAGTTTGTGGCTGGTTGTTCAGTAACTTCTTGATTTGTATAAAATCCCCAGTCAGTGTTTGCTTACTGTGGCCGTAACCTTGGGGCAGCATTGCAACAATGTCGCTCTCGCGGTTAATGACTCCCAAAGAGAGCGACTGTCTCAGATGAAAAATAGGGTAGCTATGGGTAATAACTAACCCACAGTGGCTAACTGGCGCATCGGCTCTACAGTCGAAGCCAAGGCACTGAGCACATTCGGATTCTCTGCTTCAAGGCTAATTTGTTTTGTAAATTGTTCCTTTATTTGCAGTGTGACATTTGCATTGTCCAGGGAGGGTAGTTGTGTGTCACTTAGTTTCTGTGCTGCCTTTCTTTACCCAACATCCTCGGTCATTAGGGATGCATTGTCTATTGTCTTGTTCACAGCTTTCTGAATCTCTAATGGTCTTATTATGATGGAAGCAGACATTTTGAAGTGTACTTCACTGAGAAACTGGGGAGAAAAGCATCCGAGTGGAGGGTCCCTCGGAGGGAGAACTGTTGTTGAGAATAAGATGCACTTCTTTGGCGTCCCAATCCATAGTGTGGGCTACATAAGGTTACTAGGCCTACTTTCTGTTTGAAATAGAAAAACCTGAATGTTTTTTTGTCCTTCGAACTGATTGTACTTCCTCTCCCTCACTATCTCCCCTCATCGCCCTGGCACTCCGGTCCGTCCGGTCTGTCCTGTTGGAGGAGCGGTATGCTCAGTGGGTAGTGCATTACAGGTTTGACAGCTACACTGAGGTGTGAACGCTGCCTCTCTCTCATGCCTGACGACACATTATGCAATCACTTGGCTCTTCCCAGACTGGGAGACAACAGGACTGTCTGCGTCTGAATTTCTGCAGAGGGAGACATTTTGTCTGGGAAATCTCACTCAACATTTAATGAGAAGCAAATTATTGCATAAGCATGTCTTAGGTAGGCTATGTTGTTCCTCATATGCATAGCTAATGAGGCTCCCTAGACTCTCAAGTCTGTGCTTTGATCTAACCTGTCCCCAGTACAGTCTGTGGACACCTCAGTGTCTAGCTGGCCTTTATTCACACTTCACAGGCACTGTGGCATTGGTCCATGATCACATCAGCTGGCTGTTGGTGGCGTCTCTGACAGACTGCTGTGAACGGCACACATGGCCCTGGCCCCAGTGCATTAGATCTACAGATCGTTTAGCTGGAGCACCTTAATAATTCACTTCCTCCGTAATGGCTGTGGAGCTTGTATTTTAGCCAGGCAGGAACACCACATGTAGGGTCTGGGGCTCTGGGGGGCTATTGTTGAGTGGAGGTGCTATAAGAGAGAGTGGTTCTGAAATCATGGGCCAGAGGTAAAGAGGGTGTCATTTCCAGTTAAGGGATGTGGGGGATGGAGTTGGGGCGTATTAGTGCGTCTTCACTCCCTGTCTCATCTGTTCTCCTGGGGAGAAGGTGGCTGCCCAAGCCCACTAGAGCGAGAGAGGGAGAAAATGGCCTTGATAAATTGATACTCCCACGTGTCGAGCCTGCCTGCCAGTAAAGTCCCAGGTTGGCTGTGGGCTGTAGTCAGCATAAAGGAAGGATATTGACCCAGTCCTCAGTCTAAAAGTGTCCTTCCTGAACCTAGAGATGGGCCTAGGCTGTGGCAGAGAAGGAGTCTTCCTTACACGCCAGCTCTTACCCTGTGTTTCACCCAGACTGCCATTTAAGGAAGATGAAAGAATTGTGCTTTCAGAGTACCAGTGACCTTGTGCTGGGGGAAACCGGAAGGCTGGTTCTCCCTGCTGACCCCGTCTACCAAGGTCTCCCATCCTTGCTCTGTCTTCTCTCTGGTCATGTGAGCAGTCATAGGGCCTCGGTCAGCAGAGCACAGTGCATTGAAATGACTTGGCTTGTCTGCGCTCCCTACGCTGCCGCCTCCTCCACCTCCTTCTCAGTCTATATCTGCACAGGAGATAACTGGGCCTATAAATCTGGTGTTAGCAGCCTCCTCTCCCCAGAGGCAGCGCTTTATAACTGGCTAATCATCGGCTGTCCACCTTGGAGGGAAGAAATGAAACTCATTACAGGACTGGTGCCCCCTCCATTTTGGCCCATTGACCCATGTCATACTTTCCTTTGTCCCCCGTGAAACCTTAGCTTGCGTTCAACAATTTTAGTGTGCCGTTGCTTTTGAAATTTGCAGAGACCTTTTGTAATTATTTTCTGCACCTCGGACTGGATATTATATTATGGTTCATGGCCTTGATTTGAATTTATATTATAGACTTGAAATACTTTTTAAGGAAAATGGTTTTCCACGACCTGATTTGTAGTGTCGTAGAGGTGAGAGCACTATCATTGATTTGTTTTGCTCCCCATGCGTTAGATGTAGACTACATCTTAATTTACTAACCTTGGAAGTTCTGCACAAGACATCTTTGCAGTGCACTTGATGCACATTTCCCCCTAGCCGACTGAATGTCACTTGGCTTTTCATAGCTGGGCATTTAGAGGTTGAGAGGTAGAGAGAGAGAGAACAGGAGGTCTGGGACAAGGTAGCATGTCCTGTGAACAGGTCAGGGTTCCATAGCCGCAGGCAGAAGAGTTGAAACTGGAGCAGCAGCACGACCAGGTGGACTGGGGACAGCAAGGTGTCATCAGGCCAGGTAGTCCTGAGGCATGGTCCTAGGGCTCAGGTCCTCCGGGAAGGGAGGGAGAGGGAAAATTAGAGGGAGCATACTTAAATTCACACAGGACACTGGATAAGACAGGAGAATAACACCAGATATAACAGACTGACCCTAGCCCCCCGGCACATATATTATTGCAGCATAGATACGGGGGGTCGGGGGACACTGTGGCCCCCTCCGATGATACCCCCGGACAGGGCCAACCAGGCAGGATATAACCCCACTCACTTTGACAAAGCACAGCCTCTACACCACCAGAGGGATATCAATAGACCACCAACCTACTACCCTGAGACAAGGATGAGTATAGCCCACGAAGATCTCCTCCACTGCACAAGCCTGAGGGGGCGACAAACAAGACCGGAAGATCACGTCAGCGACTCAACCCACTCAAGTGACGCACCCTCCTATGGACGGCATGGAAAGCACCAGTAAGCCAGTGACTTAGCCCCCGTAATAGGGTCAGAGGCTGAGAATCCCAATGGAGAGACGGGAACCGGCCAGGCAGAGACGGCAAGGGCGGTTCGCCGCTCAAGTGCCTTTCCGTTCACCTACGCACCCCTGGGCCAGACCACACTCAATCATAGGACCTACTGAAGAGATGAGTCTTCAGTAAAGACTTAAAGGTCGAGACCGAGTCTGTGTCTCTCACATGGATTGGCAGACCATTCCATAAAAATTGAGCTCTATAGGAGAATCCCCTGCCTTCAGCTGTTTGCTTAGAAATTCTAGGGACAATAAGGAGGCCTGCGTCTTGTGACCGTAGCGTACTTGTATGTATTTACGGCAGGACCAAATTGGAGAGAGGGGTAGGAGCAAGCCCATGTAATGCTTTGTAGGTTAGCAGTAAAACCTTAATCAGCCCTAGCCTTAACAGGAAGCCAGTGTAGAGGCTAGCACTGGAGTAATATGATCAAATTTGTTGGTTCTATTCAAGATTCTAGCAGCTGTGTTTAACACTAACTGAAGTTTATTTAGTGCTTTATCCGGGTAGCCGGAGAGAAGAGCATTGCAGTAGTCTAATCTAGAAGTGACAAAAGCATTGATTTTAGCTTTTCTGCATCATTTTTGGACAAAACGTTTCTGATTTTTGCAATGCTACGAAGATGGAAAAAAGCTGTCCTTGAAATATTCTTGATATGTTCGTCAAAAGAGAGATCAGGTTCCAGAGTAACGCTGAGGTCCTTCCTTTTTTAGATGACTGTACAACCTTAATTGTCAGATCCAACAGAAGATCTTTGTTTCTTGGGAACTAGAACTAGCATCTCTGTTTTGTCCGAGTTTAAAAGTTAAAAAATTGCCACCATCCACTTCCTTATGTCTGAAACACAGGCTTCCAGGGTAGCCAATTTTGGGGCTTCACCATGTTTCATCGAAATGTACAACTGTGTGTCGTCCGCATAGCAATGAAAGTTAACGTTGTGTTTCCGAATTACCACACAGAGGTAAAATATATAGTGAAAACAATAGTGGTCCTAAAACGGAACCTTGAGGAACACCGAAACGTACAATTGATTTGTCAGAGGACAAACCATCCACAGAGACGAACTGATATCTTTCCGACAGATAAGATCTAAACCAGGCAAGAACTTGTCCGTGTAGACCAATTTAAGGTTTCCAATCTCTCCAAAATAATGTGGTGATCGATGGTGTCAAAAGCAGCCCTAAGGTCTAGGAGCACGAGGACAGATGCAGAGCCTTGGTCTGACGCCATTAAAATGTAATTTACCACCTTCACAAGTGCAGTCTCAGTATTATGAAGGGGTCTAAAACCAGACTGAAGCATTTCGTATACATTATTTGTCTTCAGGAAGGCAGTGAGTTGCTGCACAACAGCTTTTTCTAAAAGTTTTGAGAGGAATGGAAGATTCGATATAGGCCAATTTTAGTTTTTACATTTTCTGGGTCAAGGTTAGGCTTTTTCAAGAGAGGCTTTATTACTGCCACTTTTTGTGAGTTTGGTACACATCCAGTGGATAGGGAGCCATTTATTATGTTCAACATAGGAGGGCCAAGGACAGGAAGAAGCTCTTTCAATAGTTCAGTTGGAATGGGGTTCAGTATGCAGCTTGAAGGTTTAGAGGCCATGACTATTTTCATGAATGTGTTAAGAGAACTAGGATTAAAAAACTTGAGTGTCTTCGTTCATCCTAGGTCTTGGCAGTTTTGTGCAGACTCTGGACAGCTGAGCTTTGGAGAAATATGCGGATTCAAAGAGGAGTCCGTAATTTCCTTTCTAATGATCATGATCTTTTCATCTAAGAAATTCATGAATTCATCACTGGTGAAGTGAAAGGCATCCTCTCTTGGGGAATGCTGCTTTTTAGTTAGCTTTGCGACAGTATCAAATATACATTTTGGATTGTTCTTATTCTCCTCAATTAGGTTGGAAAAATAGGATGATCGAACAGCAGTGAGGGCTCTTCGATATTGCACTGTACTTTCTTTCCAAGCTAGTAGGAAGACTTCCAGTTTGGTGGAGCGCCATTTCCGTTCCAATTTTCTGGAAGCTTGCTTCAGGGCTCGGGTATTTTCTGTATACCAGGGAGCTAGTTTCTAGTGACAAATGTTTTTTGTTTTTAGGGGTGCGACTGCATCTAGGGTATTACGCAAGGTTAAATGTAAACTGGTTTTTGTACTCCGACGTCCTTGAGTAGGTGGAGGGAGTCTGGAAGGGCCTCTAGGATTCTTTGGGTTGGCCGAGAATTTATAGCATGGCTTTTGATGATTCTTGGTTGGGGTCTGAGGTGATTATTTGTTGCGATTGCAAACGTAATAAAATGGTGGTCCGATAGTTCAGGATTATGAGGAAAAACATTTAGATCCACAATATTTATTCCACGGGACAAAACTAGATCCAGGGAATGACTGTGGCAATGAGTAGGTCTGGAGACATGTTGGACAAAACCTAGACTGAGTCGATGATGGCTCCGAAAGCCTTTTGGAGTGGGTCTGTGGACTTTTCCATGTGAATATTAAAGTCACCAAAAATTAGAATATTATCTGCCATGACTACAAGGTCCGATAGGAACTCGGTGAGTAACTCTGTATACGGCCCAGGAGGCCTGTAAACAGTAGCTATAAAAAGTGATTGAGTAGGCTGCATTGATTTCATGACTAGAAGCTCAAAAGACGAAAACACAGTCATTTTTGGGGGGGTAAATTGAAATTTGCTATCGTAAATGTTAGCAACACCTCCACCGTTGCAGGATGCGCGGGGGATATGGTCACTAGTGTAACCAGGAGTAGAGGCCTCATTTAACACCGTCAATTCATTAGACTTAAGCCATGTTTCAGTCAGGCCAATCACATCAAGATTATGATCAGTGATTAGTTCATTGACCATAACTGCCTTGGAAGTGAGGGATCTAACATTAAGTAACCCTATTTTGAGATGTGAGATCACGATCTCTTTCAATAATGACAGTAACGGAGGTGGTCTTTATTCCAGTAAGATTGCTAAGGCGAACACCGCCATGTTTAGTTTTGCTCAAGCTAGTTCAAGGCACAGACACGGTCTCAATGGGGATAGCTGAGCTGACTACATACATTGTATACATGGCTCTGAATTTGTCTTCTAATTCTGTCTGTTCATCTCTCTGTACAGTTTGGTAGGGACGAGAGGAGGGTGGACAGCAGAACCATCTACGTAGGCCACCGGCCCTGTACCGCCACCGAAGCTTTAATCCCCCCTAAATTCTGTGACAACAGGATTGTCTCTTCCAAGGTAAGATATACTGCCGTGTTTTTACACCGTCGACCTGTGGTCTGCACAACACCTTAAAACAGGCAAGTGGACGTTTCGTACCATGCTCGTATATTTTCAAAGAAGGGGATTTATAGTGGTGCAGAGGGTCCCACTGGGAATGGGCCAATCAATGTCTCTCGTCCTCCAGTGTGAGTGTAAACAGTCTTTAATTACACTGGCTGTAGTGTTTACACTTCTACCATGCACCTGCCTCCCATCACCCTGTTCATTACAACTCCCTCTCTGTTCCTTCTCTCTCCTCTCCCTGCACCATCTCTCCCTCCTATGTTTACTCCCTCTCCCCCTCCTCACTCTCTCCTGCCCTCCTTCCTAACACTCCCCCTTCCTCACACTCTCCTGCCCTCCTCCCTAACACTCTCCCCCTCCTCACTCTCTCCTGCCCTCCTCCCTAACACTCTCCCCCTCCTCACTCTCTCCTGCCCTCCTCCCTAACACTCTCCCCCTCCTCACTCTCTCCTGCCCTCCTCCCTAACACTCTCCCCCTCCTCACTCTCTCCTGCCCTCCTCCCCTAACACTCTCCCCCTCCTCACTCTCTCTCCTGCCCTCCTCCCTAACACTCTCCCCTCCTCACTCTCTCCTGCCCTCCTCCCTAACACTCTCCCCCTCCTCACTCTCTCCTGCCCTCCTCCCTAACACTCTCCCCCTCCTCACTCTCTCTGCTCCTCCCTAACTCTTCCTCACTCTCTCCTGCCCTCCTCCCTAACACTCTCCCCCTCCTCACTCTCTCCTGCCCTCCTCCCTAACACTCTCCCCCTCCTCACTCTCTCCTGCCCTCCTCCCTAACACTCTCCCCCCTCCTCACTCTCTCCTGCCCTCCTCCCTAACACTCTCCCCCTCCTCACTCTCTCCTGCCCTCCTCCCTAACACTCTCCCCCTCCTCACTCTCTCCTGCCCTCCTCCCTAACACTCTCCCCCTCCTCACTCTCTCCTGCCCTCCTCCCTAACACTCTCCCCCTCCTCACTCTCTCCTGCCCTCCTCCCTAACACTCTCCCCCTCCTCACTCTCTCCTGCCCTCCTCCCTAAATCCTCACACTCTCCTGCCCTCCTCCCTAACACTCTCCCCCTCCTCACTCTCTCCTGCCCTCCTCCCCTAACACTCTCCCCCTCCTCACTCTCTCCTGCCCTCCTCCCTAACACTCTCCCCCTCCTCACTCTCTCCTGCCCTCCTCCCTAACACTCCCCTCCTCACTCTCTCCTGCCCTCCTCCCTAACACTCTCCCCCTCCTCACTCTCTCCTGCTCTCCTCCCTCACGCTCCCCTCTTATTACTTTTCCCTCACTCTTTTCTCTGGCAAAATGAGATGGTCCCTTTCTGCTACCATGTGCATTTCAGCACTCTGTCTCTGTCTCTGTCTCCATGCAAATAGATTTGTCTACACTCCCCTCTCAACAACAGTGGTGCGTGTGTGACTGTGTTTTTGTCCACGCGCTTTAGCCCAACGTGGTGTTGTGTGGTATAATATAATCTAATATGCCATTTGGCAGACACTTTCATCCAAAGCGACTTACAGTCATGTGTGCATACATTTGTACGTATGGGTGGTCCCGGGGCTCGAACCTACTACCCTGGCGTTACAAGCACCATGCTCTACCAATTGAGCTACAGAGGATCAAAGTATAAGTTGCCACCGGGGCATTGTCTAGCAGGGATTTGGCGAGATGATCAGAGGGCAGCACCAGCCCCAACTCATTGGGAAAACACACACACAGAGGATGAAACGGATTAATACGTCCTACTAGTCCTCTACCGTAAAAAGAGGTTGAAAAACAGGGATGTCAAAGAACAGTAAAATAGTGGTTTGCAGAGACCCAGGATCGAGCGGGTAGGCCTATATTGTGTTTTTCATTCTCATGTAATTTCATTGGTGCCCTCTCTCTCTCCCTTTTTGTCTGTCCAGTACACGGTGTGGAACTTTCTGCCAAAGAATCTGTTTGAGCAGTTCAGAAGAATCGCCAATTTCTACTTCCTCATCATCTTTTTGGTGCAGGTGAGTTGTTGTGTTTATGCGTCTGTGAATCATGTGTATGTTGAATAGGTGTTAATGTGAGAATGGCTTGTGGGCATTGTAGAGGGAAACAGAAGACACTGTGTTCCTGAGAGTATTATCTTTCAGTGATGGGGTCATAATATTTTGTAGCTTAAACCGTTCAATAGATAGAGCCACATTTGTAGGAAGAAAACAGAAACCGCTTTGTTTATTACAACCACATCTAGCGGCTACCGGAGGTTACTGATGTGACCCCGGTTCTATGAACCCAACGAGAATTTTATTTATTTGTTTCTCTCGCGACCCCTAGTTTGGGAAACACTGCTATAGCTTGTTCTCCATCTTTTTAAATTGTGATCCAACATGTTTTCAGCACTTTATTTCCCTTACTGATAATTTTCTCATGCTATCTCTTGCCTCTCTGCTGCAGACATATAGTGAGCAATATGTTTGGAACATCAAATCTCAGTAAAATCACAGTATTGAATCGCAATACGTATAGAATTGTGAGCATCACAATACATATCGTTCGGCACCAAAGTATGGTGATATCGTATCGTGAGGTCCCTGGCAATTCCAAGCCCTAGTATGTTATTAGGGCTGGGTGTGGCTATGTAGTATACAGTACCAGTAAAAAGTTTGGACACACCTTCTCATTCCAGGGTTTTTCTTTATTTTTACTATTTTCTACATTGTAGAATAGTAGTGAAGACATTAAAACTATGAAATAACACACATGGAATCATGTAGTAACCAAAACAAAGTGTTAAACAAAACTTACACAGCCTGGAGGTGTGTTGGGTCATTGTCCTGTTGAAAAACAAATGATAGTCCCACTAAGAGCAATCCAGATGGGATGGCGTATCGCTGCAGAATGCTGTGGTAGACATGGTTGTTAAATGTGCCTTGAATTTTTAATTAATCACCGACAGTGTCACCAGCAAAGCACCATCACACCACCTCCTCCGTGCTTCACGTGGGAACCACACATGTGGAGATCATCCGTTCACCTACTCTACGTCTCACAGAGACACGG
This sequence comes from Coregonus clupeaformis, assembly GCF_020615455.1. NCBI lineage: Eukaryota > Metazoa > Chordata > Actinopteri > Salmoniformes > Salmonidae > Coregonus > Coregonus clupeaformis. Next base: position 25,335,928 of record NC_059193.1, read on the forward strand.
CGGTTGCAACCAAAAATCTCAAAGTTGGACTCATCAAACCAAAGGACAGATTTCTTGGCCCAAGCAAGTCTCTTCTTCTTATTGGTGTCCTTTAGTAGGGGTTTCTTTACAGCAATTCGACCATGAAGGCCTGATTCACGCAGTCTCCTCTGAACAGTTGATGTTGAGATGTGTCTCTTACTTGAACTCTGTGAAGCATTTATTTGGGCTGCAATTTCTGAGGCTGGTAAATCTAATGAACTTATCCTCTGCAGCAGAGGTAACTCTGGGTCTTCATTTTCTGTGGTGGTCCTCATGAGAGCCAGTTTGAAAATTGCGCTTAATGGTTTTTTTGCAACTGCAATTTTCCGTATTGACTGACCTTCATGTCTTAAAGTAATGATGGACTGTCATTTCTCTTTGCTTATTTGAGCTGTTCTTGCCATAATATGGACTTGGTCTTTCACCAAACAGGGCTTTCTTCTGTATACCACCCCTACCTTGTCACAACACAGCTGATTGGCTCAAATGCGGAAGGAAAGACCAAGGCAACTTCCTCATAAAGCTGGTTCAGAGATTGGCAAGAGTGTGCAAAGCTGTCATCAAGGCAAAGGGTGGCTACTTTGAATAATCTCAAAAAAATATTTATTTTGATTTGTTTAGCACTTCTTTTGGTTACTACATGATTATATATGTGTTATTTCAAAGTTTTGATGTATTCACTGTTATTCCACAAACCCTGGAATGAGTAGGTGTGTCCAAACCTTTGACTGGTACTGTACACACACACACACACACACACACACACAGTACATTCGGAAAGTATTCAAACCCCTTGACATTTTCCACATTTTGTTACCTTACAGCCTTGTTCTAAAATGGATTAAATAAAATAAAATCCTCAGCAATCTACACACAATACCCCAAAATGACAAACCAGCTGAGCTCAATTTCGAGTCTCATAGCAAAGGGTCTGAAAACTTGTGTAAATAAGGTGTTTTTTATTTTTACTACATTTGAAAAAAAAGTCTACACCGGTTTTCGCTTTGTCATTATGGGGTATTATGTGTAGATTGATGAGGACATTTTTATTTATTTAATCCATTTTAGAATAAGGCTGTAACGTAACAAAATCAAAAGTCAAGGGGTTTGAATACTTTCTGGATGCTGTGTGTGTGTGTGTGTGTGTATATATATATATATATATATATGTATGTATATATATGTATGTATATATATATATATATATATATATATATGTGTATATATATATATGTGTATATATATATATGTGTGTGTGTGTGTGTATATATATGTGTGTGTGTGTGTGTGTGTGTGTGTGTGTGTATGTGTATATATATATATATATATGTGTATACAGTGGGGAAAAAAAGTATTTAGTCAGCCACCAATTGTGCAAGTTCTCCCACTTAAAAAGATGAGAGAGGCCTGTAATTTTCATCATAGGTACACGTCAACTATGACAGACAAATTGAGAAAAGAAAATCCAGAAAATCACATTGTAGGATTTTTAATGAATTTATTTGCAAATTATGGTGGAAAATAAGTATTTGGTCACCTACAAACAAGCAAGATTTCTGGCTCTCACAGACCTGTAACTTCTTCTTTAAGAGGCTCCTCTGTCCTCCACTGTTACCTGTATTAATGGCACCTGTTTGAACTTGTTATCAGTATAAAAGACACCTGTCCACAACCTCAAACAGTCACACTCCAAACTCCACTATGGCCAAGACCAAAGAGCTGTCAAAGGACACCAGAAACAAAATTGTAGACCTGCACCAGGCTGGGAAGACTGAATCTGCAATAGGTAAGCAGCTTGGTTTGAAGAAATCAACTGTGGGAGCAATTATTAGGAAATGGAAGACATACAATACCACTGATAATCTCCCTCGATCTGGGGCTCCACGCAAGATCTCACCCCGTGGGGTCAAAATGATCACAAGAACGGGTGAGCAAAAATCCCAGAACCACACGGGGGGACCTAGTGAATGACCTGCAGAGAGCTGGGACCAAAGTAACAAAGCCTATCATCAGTAACACACTACGCCGCCAGGGACTCAAATCCTGCAGTGCTAGACGTGTCCCCCTGCTTAAGCCAGTACATGTCCAGGCCCGTCTGAAGTTTGCTAGAGTGCATCCAGAAGAGGATTGGGAGAATGTCATATGGTCAGATGAAACCAAAATATAACTTTTTGGTAAAAACTCAACTCGTCGTGTTTGGAGGACAAAGAATGCTGAGTTGCATCCAAAGAACACCATACCTACTGTGAAGCATGGGAGTGAAAACATCATACTTTGGGGCTGTTTTTCTGCAAAGGGACCAGGACGACTGATCTGTGTAAAGGAAAGAATGAATGGGGCCATGTATCGTGAGATTTTGAGTGAAAACCTCCTTCCATCAGCAAGGGCATTGAAGATGAAACGTGGCTTGGTCTTTCAGCATGACAATGATCCCAAACACACCGCCGGGCAACGAAGGAGTGGCTTCGTAAGAAGCATTTCAAGGTCCTGGAGTCTCCAGATCTCAACCCCATAGAAAATCTTTGGAGGGAGTTGAAAGTCCGTGTTGCCCAGCGACAGCCCCAAAACATCACTGCTCTAGAGGAGATCTGCATGGAGGAATGGGCCAAAATACCAGCAACAGTGTGTGAAAACCTTGTGAAGACTTACAGAAAAGCGTTTGACCTGTGTCATTGCCAACAAAGGGTATATAACAAAGTATTGAGAAACTTTTGTTATTGACCAAATACTTATTTTCCACCATAATTAGCAAATAAATTCATTAAAAATCCTACAATGTGATTTTCTGGATTTTTTTTCCTCATTTTGTCTGTCATAGTTGACGTGTACCTATGATGAAAATTACAGGCCTCTCTCATCTTTTTAAGTGGGAGAACTTGCACAATTGGTGGCTGACTAAATACTTTTTTTCCCCACTGTATATATGTGTGTGTGTGTGTGTATATATATATGTGTGTGTGTGTGTGTGTGTGTATATATATATATATATATATATATATATATATATATATATATATATATATATATATATATATATATATATATATATATATATATATATATATATATATATATATATATATATATATATATATATATATACACATACATACATACTGTGACGTCACGAGAGGCTACACAGCTTTCAGCGGGATTGCTCAAGTAGTGCAAGGAGACAAGGTTCAAACAAAACAAGGATTTTATTATAGGTCTTGGGAAATTAACGAAAATATAACAAAAATTCTGTTCTCTTGTGGCTCTTTAAGGGTTAACAGTTCAGGGATGTCTCTTCCACATCCAAAGTCATAATTCTCACTCAGCTCAGATAACTTTTCCCCAGCCTTACTGTAGTCCACGTTGCAGCTAGTGGCCAACCCAGCAAAAAGTCCTTCCAAATGTCTCTCACGTATTTCCACAGGTGCATATATCCAAAGGTGAGTATTTCCCAAAGGTAAGTATCTCCAAATCCTTATATTCCTCATGGAAGTGGACGTGCAGCACTCTTGTCCTCCAGAGAGCCCAGGTTGGAGACTGTGTCTCTTCCCTTCCCAAACCTTCAGCTCATCAGCTCCTCATTTGTTTCAGCTGCGTGGGAAGATTGGCCATAGAGGGGTGGAGTTCCCGACCATACCAGCAGATGGAGCCATAGCTGTCTGGGTTTGCAGCCACCTCAGGGGGATGTAACGTCCCTCCAGGACACAGCCTCTCGTGACATCACACATCCCCCTCCTCGGGACCGACGTCCTCGTCGGGTAAAGGCAGCGAAGAAGGCATCACGCCGGGAGAGGGCGTCCGCATTGCCGTGGTGCTTGCCAGACTGCTCTCTCTTCAACTCCTCCAACTCTAGGACCAGGGACTCAGCCTCCTGTTGTCTCTCCTTGAGTTTCTTACTGAACGCATCAGCCTTGGTTTTAGCAGAGTTTAGCTTCTGTTGAGCAGCTTTCAGTTCCTTCTCTCTCTCTGCCTCCGCATTCTTCATCTTGTTCTCCAACACCTTGTACTTCTCCTCTGCCTTCTTCTGGACCTCCTTACTACTGCGCAGGGTCTCCTCACACTCCTCGATGGTCCTGCGCAGCCTCTCCAGCTCCTCCTGTTGCTTAGGGAAGGAGCTCTGTTGGAGTTTAGCCTGGAGGATATCTAACTCTTCTGTCTTCATGTCTAACTGTTGCTTTAACAAACGATACCTCTCAGCGGTCCCCTTCAGACCAGACAGTTCTTTGTCCAGATTCTGTAGCTCCGTCTCTGTGTCGGTCTGGGCACCTGCCATCCCTATCAGAGCCCGGGCGGGAGTGAGTAACTCGGAGGATTGCACCGGAGCCTTCCCAGGATGAGTCTTGCCTCTCCGTTTCCGAGGTACTCGGGTTATCCTCTCCTGAGACTCTCTCCAGAGTGGGTAAAAGGCTGGGCAGTCTCGTCCAATTAGGACAGGGACGGGGAGGGAATCAACCACCCCGCCGTCGTGTGTATGGTTCCCCGTGTGCTGGTCATTGTAAGTTCAGTAATGGGGTATTCTCTGGTGTCCCCATGGACACAGGAAACTGGGAGGACTTTCCCCGGGGTCAGACACGTTGGGCCCACCAAATCCTTACGCACCAGGGTGGCCCGGCTACCAGAATCCAGTAAGGCCTCCACATCATGGTGATTCACAGTTACCGGGCAGGTGGGGGGCCGATCTGGGCCGCCATCTACGACTCCCAAGAGCGAGGCAAAACGGTGTGTGGGTGCTGAGCTGGAGGACTCCGCAGTGGGCATAGGTTCATCGGCTGGTTTCCCACACTGCCAGGAGATATGTCCCATCTCCCCACACCGGTAACACTGTCGAGTTTCCCCCCTCCTGGTGTACTCTTCTTGGACCCGCCTGGTTTCTGGCTCCCCCTGGAGCCGGGATAAGTCCTGACGTGGCTGGGTTCGAGACCTTGGGGTCCTTTGGACGGGTTCTTCCCATTTGTGGTGGGGCCGCACTCCTGGGGTCTTTTCGGGAAGCATTCAGCATCTCCGCTGTGGCCTGGTACTTTTCCACAGCTTCCACGGTCAGATCAGCCGTGGTCAAGGCCTGTTGACTGATGAACCGTTTTGCCTCATAAGGCAGGGCGCGTGAGGTAACGATCCACCACAACGGCCTCCACCACCGCCGCTGCTGTATTCCTCTGCGGATCCAGCCATTTCCTTGCGATTCGGACAAGTTCATGCATCTGCGCCCGAGGAGGTTGGTCTGGTTGGAAGGTCCAGCTGTGAAAGCGCTGGGCCATACCAAACTTTGTGAGTCCATATCTGCTGAGGATCTCAGACTTCAGGGCATCATAGTCAGTAACCTGGTCAGGGCCCAGGTCCCGGACAGCATTCAGCGATTCCCCGGTTAGAAAGGGGGCTAACAGACCAACCCACTGTTGCTTGGGCCAGGCTTCCCTAGTGGCCGTGGCCTCAAATGCATGCAGGTATGCCTCAATGTCATCGGTAGCTCCCATCTTAGATATAAAGTCACTTGCCTTTATTGGGCGGGTATTTTGGACCACCCTCTGTCTCTGCAACTGCAATTCCTCTGCCTTCAGAAGGTTGGCTTTCTTTTGCTCCTCCAAGAGAGCCACGTTTGCTTGCATCTGGGCTTGCTGGCCAGCAACAAGGGCTTTCAATATGTCCTCCATTTCAGTCGGCGGGGAGCCTACGTCCAACTTGGAAAACTGGGTGATCAAACCTTCGGTATCCTCCTCTGACATGCACTATTAACGCTTGAGCGTGCCTGTATTCTCCACCATCTGTGACGTCACGAGAGGCTACACAGCTTTCAGCGGGATTGCTCAAGTAGTGCAAGGAGACAAGGTTCAAACAAAACAAGGATTTTATTATAGGTCTTGGGAAATTAACGAAAATATAACAAAATTCTGTTCTCTTGTGGCTCTTTAAGGGTTAACAGTTCAGGGATGTCTCTTCCACATCCAAAGTCATAATTCTCACTCGCTCAGATAACTTTTCCCCAGCCTTACTGTAGTCCACGTTGCAGCTAGTGGCCAACCCAGCAAAAAGTCCTTCCAAATGTCTCTCACGTATTTCCACAGGTGCATATATCCAAAGGTGAGTATTTCCCCAAAGGTAAGTATCTCCAAATCCTTATATTCCTCATGGAAGTGGACGTGCAGCACTCTTGTCCTCCAGAGAGCCCAGGTTGGAGACTGTGTCTCTTCCCTTCCCAAACCTTCAGCTCATCAGCTCCTCATTTGTTTCAGCTGCGTGGGAAGATTGGCCATAGAGGGGTGGAGTTCCCGACCATACCAGCAGATGGAGCCATAGCTGTCTGGGTTTGCAGCCACCTCAGGGGGATGTAACGTCCCTCCAGGACACAGCCTCTCGTGACATCACCATACATACATACATACATACATACATACATACATACATACATACATACATACATACATACATACATACATACATACATACATACATACATACATACATACATACACACACACACACACACACACACACACACACACACACACACACTTGTTTGGGTGTGGCTATGTAATTGTCACTGAATGTGTGTATATGCTACGTGTGAAACAGTCAATGTGACTTTCTGTGGTCAGGGCTGTGTGAATATGCTTGTCAGCCTCTGTATGCGTTTGCAAGTTTAACCTATTTATGGCAGGTGTGAAACGGGAACTGTGTGTGTGTATGGGTAACCCTCCTCTCCTCCACTGCTCAGTGGAAAGTGTGAGTGGGCTGAGAGAGTGAGGGCTGAGCCAGAGTCAAAGCACTGGGTGACATGTTTATCCGTCGGCTCAGTAATCATGGCCGAACCTCTCCATTCCCACCCTCTGCGGGGCAACAAGCGGATTCATCCGGTTTTCAGGGGAAATGGAGCCTGAACTACTTCTGCTTGTTGCCTTGTTTTTTCTCTCCGTCAGGACCAGAAAGAAAAACGCAGCTCAGGAGTTTATTTTACCTCTGCTACGTTAGGTTACTCTGTTCCTCTACCTCTCCTCTCCTCCACCTCTCTTCTCTTCTATCAGGCCCATAGATCTGCCCAACGATGATTAATAAAATCCGCTATTTTCCTTCCCCCCATCTCTCTTCCTTTAACTCGAGAGATGGAAACTAACCACCTCTCTCTAGAACAACTGTAACCTAAACTAAATGTCTAAACAGCCTGTCCCCAGTGTAAACCGGCTCAGCGTATTGAGCGTTGGAGAGATTCTGCTGGGAGCTGTATAGATGGATGATATTCTGAGAGGATAAAATCATGGCCTGGCTGGTATAAATAGAGTAGCCTACCAGTAGTCATTGGTGCTCCTGTCTGTCAGAGAACTGGTATTTACATTTACATTTTAGTATGGCACTAGTCTAGAAACCCCATGGTAGGGCTGGGCGATAAATTGATTTAATTGTTATGTTTTTGCTCTATTTGAGCCGGGATACACTGAAGAGGTGTTGAGACAGCAAGAAAAATAATTCAGAGACCAGCAAGCAGCAGCGGCGGCAGCCTAGACCAGCTGGAGTGGGACTCGGGAGGGTATATTACAAACTAGTAAGTTGTTTTGCTGTCCATAGCTAACTAGCAATATAAGCGCTCTTTTAACCGAGGCAGTGTTGTTCAGTACAATTTGTTGATTGTTTCGGCCATAACGGGGCTTAGTGATGAAAAAACACTTGTATTCCCAAACAAATAGAAAGCAAATGCAAATGAATAGCTTGGCTTGTAGTGGTTCTAGCAAGCCCAGTTATGCTAGCTAGCTGTGTTTGCTATACCTAAAATGTATTGTAGTGTAACGTTATAGCTTGCTAGCTAGCCTCAGTGCCTCTCATTGTGAACAAAACTGGAGAAATGTTTTGATGATGATGGCAGAGAGTAAAGGAATGACTGTGGCTTTATGACTCATTAGTCTTGGAGTAACTATACCTGTGTTGTAGCTAGCTAGCTAACGTGTGTCTGTGGAATGTCTCATATTCTACACCATGCTGCTACAGTAGGAATACAGACAGTACACAATGATTGCCCATGATTGTGCAATAACGTTTGCATCTTTCTCAGACCATACCGCTTGCATACAAAGAATACGAAGACTCGAGGAGATGCGAAAGGTTCCATAACAACAATCTCACCTTGTATCAAAGTGACTCCGAACACCTCACTGCACCACCTAAACACAAAATATATGCAAGTATTCCCTTTGTAGAACTGTAGTATTTATTATAAGCGTTAGTGGTATATTTTGATTCTACTGTATATGTCATACATTGCTGTAACTGTTCCTGCATACTGCTGTATAAACTCACCTCGGTCTACAGAGCAAATAAACGTTGTCTTGAATACAAGCCATGTCTACTTATATGAGTGAAGCTAGTTTATCCAAATACATTTAATGAATATTACAATGAATTGATCAAGAAGTTGAAGTCAACACTTTAAATGATTCCAGCTGCATCAGAAACCTATGGTCACTTGTCAGTACTAGTAAAAAATATTGTATAAAACAATTCTATACATGTGTACAACAGCTAGCAATATCTAGACCACAATACAGTTGTGAGAATACTTGGTGTTCTATATTATACTACAACATCAGTCTAACTGAATATGGACGTTGTGTTGGTTGAATGTTCCAGGCAGGTTCCAGAATGATGTTCATCTGGTGAACTTCTTGTGTTGGGTAATGGCAGCTGGTTTAGCAGGCTTTGTTGATGTTGGCAGTGATGTTGGTTTGGGGAGCTGTGACTCTGGCTCCGTGTAGACAACCGTCTGGCCCTTTCTGCACTCCACAGCCAGGTGGACAAGCCTCTCTTCCACTTTCTTCACCACCCACTGCATCAACCTCTTGCAGAAGATTTTTGTACAGTAAGTCTCATGGAAAGACATGAGGACTGATCATGAGGATGTGTAACCATACAATGAACAAAAAAGGGAACTGTAGAATGCTATGTGTTTTGTTACACTCAGAGTCAATGGGGCGTTGAGATGGGCTGTTAGCAAATATGTGAAAAGTTTGAGGAGCTCTTGTCTTGTGGACAGTTTAGTGTATTGGTGATAAAAAAAATTCTCAACAGGGTATTGTGCTTTCTTTAAATACCTTTGGCGTTCCTGGCTTGTTTCAAAGTCCGATGTTGAGCTTGAGCTTATTCCAGGCTGAAACCTTTCATCCAATGAGTACAGGCTCTGTACTACTATAGCTTGTGTCAAGGTCATCGTTATCAGCACCAGGATTAGTCTGCCTATAGACCTACTTCTATGCGTAATCAGGTGCACATCCTTACTCAACATTGACAGTAGCGCTCCAAACAAAAGACAATGACTAAATTGATAACTCATAAATGGAATGAAATGAACCAAAACGTATTTCTCACAAGTGTAGCATAGGTTGTGCGCTCTGCAAACTACGGGTCTACTCTGACAATGACTAGAATAATAATACACTGCTCAAAAAAATAAAGGGAACACTAAAATAACACATCCTAGATCTGAATGAATAAAATAATCTTATTAAATACTTTTTTCTTTACATATTTGAATGTGCTGACAACAAAATCACACACAAATGATCAATGGAAATCAAATGTATCAACCCATGGAGGTCTGGATTTGGAGTCACACTCAAAATTAAAGTGGAAAACCACACTACAGGCTGATCCAACTTTGATGTAATGTCCTTAAAACAAGTCAAAATGAGGCTCAGTAGTGTGTGTGGCCTCCACGTGCTTGTATGACCTCCCTACAACGCCTGGGCATGCTCCTGATGAGGTGGCAGATGGTCTCCTGAGGGATCTCCTCCCAGACCTGGACTAAAGCATCTGCCAACTCCTGGACAGTCTGTGGTGCAACGTGGCGTTGGTGGATGGAGCGAGACATGATGTCCCAGATGTGCTCAATTGGATTCAAGTCTGGGGAACGGGCGGGCCAGTCCATAGCATCAATGCCTTCCTCTTGCAGGAACTGCTGACACACTCCAGCCACATGAGGTCTTGCATTAGGAGGAACCCAGGGCCAACCGCACCAGCATATGGTCTCACAAGTGGTCATATGGTCTTGACATGTTGCGTTAATGTTTATATTCAATGTACATTGATATGCTTTGGAACGTCTAGCCAGCATAATTTCAAAGCTAGCTAGCTAGATTTTGGTTTAGATCAACAAATGTAGTTTGCTAGCTACGTTACCTCTGCTTGACTTTTCTGCTGCGCTGATGTTGGCTGATTGGATGCCTTCCTCTTTAAGGGGAAAATCAATGGAATAGCATAACTTTTTAACGTTCGACATGGCAACCCTATCAGTTGACTTCAGTTCCGTTTCGAAATCCTCTGGCTGAAAGTGTTTGCTACAAACACAGACATTTTTGTATTTATTACCTCCACAGGGCGGTCCTCCACGTCCTGAAATCGCTATGCATTCTGGATATTTGTGGTTTGCTTACACCCAGGCAATGTAACTGCCCGTTTCTACCGGTGAGAAGCAGAAACGCTCGTATTTGCATGTAGTGAGGAATGTCATTTTTATTACATGTTCATAGCATATTAATGCACATACAGTGCATTCGGAAAGGATTCAGACCCCTTCCCTTTTTCCACATTTTGTAACATTACAGCCTTATTCTAAAATTGATTTAAATAAATAAAAATCCTCATCAATCTACACACAATACCCCATAATGACAAAGAGAAAAAACAGGTTTTTAGAGATTTTTGCAAATGTATAGAAAAACAAACAAAAACATTCCATATTTACATAAGTATTCAGAACTTTTGCAATGAGACTCGAAATTGAGCTCAGGTGCATCCTGTTTCCAATGATCATCCTTGATGCTTCTACAACTTGGAGTCCACCTGAGATAAATTAAATTGATTGGACATGGTATGGAAAGGCACACACCTGTCTATATAAGGTCCCACAGTTGACAGTGCATGTCAGAGCAAAATCCATGCCATGAGGTCGAAGGAATTGTCCGTGGAGCTCAGAGACAGGATTGTGTCGAGGCACACATCTGGGGAAGGGTATCAAAATATTTCTGCTGCATTGAAGGACCCCAAGAACACAGTGGCCTCCATCATTCTTAAATGGAAGAAGTTTGGAACCACTAAGACTCTTCCTAGAGCTGGCTGCCCGGCCAAATTGAGCAATCGTGGGAGAAGGGCCTTGGTCAGGCAGGTGGAGATGGGAGAACCTTCCAGAAGGACAACCATCTCTGCAGCATTCCACCAATCAGGCCTTTATGGTAGTGGCCAGACGGAAGCCACTCCTCAGTAAAAGGCACATGACAGCCCACTTGGAGTTTGCCAAAAGGCACCTAAAGGACTCTCAGACCATGAGAAACAAGATTATCTGGTCTGATGAAACCAATATTGAACTCTTTGGCCTGAATGCCAAGTGTCACGTCTGGAGGAAACCTGGCACTATCCTTACGGTGAAGCATGGTGGTGGCAGCATGCTGTGGGGATGTTTTTCAGTGGCAGGGACTGTGAGACTAGTCAGGATCGAGGGAAAGATGAACGGAGCAAAGTACAGAGATCCTTGATGAAAACCTGCTCAGGACCTCACTGGGGCGACGGTTCACCTTCCATCAGGACATCAACACTAAGCACACAGCCAAGACAACACAGGAGTGGCTTCGGGACAAGTCTCTGAAGGTCCTTGAGTGGCCCAGCCAGAGCCCGGACTTGAACCCAATTGAACATCTCTGGAGAGACCTGAAAATAGCTGCGCAGCAACGCTCCCCATCCAAGCTGACAGCGCTTGAGAGGATCTGCAGAGAATGGGAGAAACTCCCCAAATACAGGTGTTTCAAGCTTGTAGTGTCATTCCCAAAATGATTTGAGGCTGTAATCATTACCAAAAGTACTGAGTAAATGGTCTGAATACTTTATGTAAATGTGATTTTTCAATTTAATTTTCATAAATTTGCTAACATTTCTAAAAAACGGTTTTTGCTTTGTCATAATGGGTTATTGTGTGTAGATTGAGGGGGGGGAAAAAACAATTTAATCAATTTTAGAATAAGGCTGTAAGGTAACAAAATGTGCAAAAAAGTCAAGGGGTCTGAATACTTTCCGAGTGCCCTGTATATAGTGAAATAGAGCAGCGGTGAAATGTCCCTTTCATGCTCAGTTTATTGTGCGGCACTGCGGTACCACTTACGATATTTCTGCGTCTAAATTTCTCACTCATCATTTTTCATTCAGGATTATCCGTATCATGGAAGCATCCACATTAATGTAGAATTGTTTAGAAACATATTCTTGTTTACAATAAAAGGTATTCCAAAATGACACTCTACGTTATTTATTAATTTCTATTGGGCACAAAATAATCTGAAACACAACTAAGACAAACAGCAAATGCATCCAGCATTTGTAGTCATAAGGTTGTTGTAGTCATTGTGTACTATGAATATGGGACCAAATACTTCACTCTTTACTACTTTAATACATATATAAGTGATTTTGTCCCAGTACCTTTTGGTCCCCTAAAATGGGGAGAGTACACAAAGTGCTGTAATTTGTAAACGGTTCAGCCGATATGGATGAAAATACCCTCAAATTAAAGCTGACAGTCTGCAATTTGACCTCCATAGTCATTGCATAATTTCAAATCCAAAGTGCTGGATTACAGAGACAAAACAAAAAACGTGTCACTGTTCGGAGCTGACACTATATATTGTGAATCGCCCATAAAAAATATTTTGGCCATATCACCCAGCCCTACCCCATGGGTAGGGGACTGTTTTGGCTCCATTCCACTGGAAGAACCAGGAGGAACTGGGACGAATGAGAACTAAGGAGAAGCAGGCACATGGTTGACGAGCGATGATGTGGACTCTGTTCATTGGTTGTTTGCTGTCCCCAGCCAACAGCACAGCCTCCTCCATCAGTGTTCTTTACATGTTTGATTATGTCTCTATCAGTGGTTTCATCTTAGTGTATTGTGTGTGTACAGTAGATGTAATGGGGTGTAGGTAACCTAAATGTGCATAGTGTGTATGAATAAGGTTCAAGTGCAGCGTTAACGTGCAAACGCGTGAGTCATGATTTTGTAATCTGTGTGTGTGTGTGTGTGTGTGTGTGATGGGCTGTGATCATGTGTTTACCCAGCCTGGCATGTGGCATGCCATCTCTCCACTAATCCAGCCACTCTAGAAGGGATCCTAACTGTCCAGTTCCCCCCATGCAGCCTGCCATTATATCACACAGTGTAACACACACGACCTGCATTCACATCACAGCCAAAAATAAACCCTTTCAATTATCTGGAGGCTTTATGCAAATGCACCATCAGAATCCAAACCTCACACAACCCACCCCCCTTCTACCTCTCTTTCACTCTGTTAGTGAGTCTCCTTTCAATATCTCTCTCATAGTCTCTCTCTCTCTCATAGTCTCTCTCTCTCTCTCTGTCTTATAGTCTCTCTCTCATAGTCTCTCTCTCTCTCTCTCTCTCTCTCTCTCTCTCTCTCTCTCACATAGTCTCTCTCTCTCTCTTATAGTCTTTCTTTGTCTCCCTCTCTCTCTATTTTTCTCCCCGTTAGTGATGGACTCTTTCTCGCAGCAGGTCTCTCTCTCCATCTTAGTGATGGTCTCTTTCTTTAAGCAGGTCTCTCCCCGTTAGTGATGGTCTCTTTCTCTCTGTTAGCGAGTCCCGCTCTCTCTGCAGTGAAAGCTGCAGCGCTGACGTCAGCAGCCAGGGAGCCCGCTGTACTTCTGAGAGCCTCAAATAGACTCTGGCTGCCTGATAAAAAAAAAATACGTGCCTATAAATAGCCCTGCATGCCTTTGCTGCCTGACTCCTGATCGAATGGGAGCAGATCAGGGGCAGGAGATGGAGGGAAGGCGGGAGAGAGGAAGGATGAGAGGGCCCCTGCCCTGGGACCTGAGTGTGTCACTCACTCTGACACACTTGTTCAGATGTAGGGCTCTGCTCTTAATCAGTGTCAGATCTCACCAACACATCAGTTCTGTGGAGGAGACGTCCTATAGCAGAAGGCTATACACTGATTAGGTTTGAGTGTTGTTTTTGGTGCAGTATTAAGGAGGCGAGTTTGAGGAATGGGCTTGGTATTTTGTGGTTATTTGGGCGGGGTACAGTCTGTAGTTGTGTGATTTATGTGACATTACAGTTTGGTGGAGTATAGAAAATGTACGAGGGAAGGGAAGGTAGCAAGGCTGAGGAAAAATGGCCTGCCCCACCTCGGTAATGCTATTGGGAACTTTGGGGTGGTGCTCACTTAATGTACTGTACTAAGTTCATGGGTGTGGAATGTTTGTGTGATATAATGCCCTCTGTAGTGGCCACTCTCTCTGCAGTAGTGTGTTCTGAAACTAAATCATGCCTGGTGGCGGGGGGGGACTGACCGTGTACCGGTCGGGGACAATACTGTCCTCAGCACTTTCAGCCGCAGCGCAGCCAGCCATTGGACAGCCGGCCTGGACTGGCTGCATCTAGCCCCACTCCCTACCGGCAGATGGGCTTTTATCAATTTATTAGATCGAAAAACGATGTGCGCGTCCGCCCGCTCCCACCAACATCCATCACCTATTGGACCGGGGGGCAGCATTAGTTACAGCTGCTTTCTGCTGAATAGACCTGAATAGACTCTTACTGAGTGTGGAGAGGGTCAGGGCTGGGCCGGGATAGGAGAGAGGATAGGTGGGAGATATTCAATAAAACTTCATCATAGGGAACCGGCGGGTCCACTGAGGAGCCTTTTAACACCTGGGTCCACATAGCTCCACATATTCTATTAAAGTGTTTTCTATTTTTGTCTGGGAACACCTGGAGCTACCGTACAGGAGAAGAGCGGAGGATGGTTTCACTGTTTCTTTCTCTCTCTCTCTTCTTTGAGTCCCAGGGAGAGAAACAATGCAGAGTCTGTTCCCTGTTTTCCCTGTTTCTGCATTCTTGCTGAAGGTTCAATGTGCCCCAGTACATCTCTGCCTTCTAATAGTTGTATTAACTGTAATCACAGCAGTCAGTGCTCAGATGCTTTAGCGCTCAGCCTGGTGGTGTGTGTACATGTATGTGTATGTTAATCTCGATAAATAGACCCATTTAGCTCTATAAATACATTAGCGGCAGGGCTCTAGACTGACTCTCCAATGCCAAGTAAGACGTTAAATAAGTTAGCTATTTCATCAAACATATTCAGGGAATGCATAATATGTTTTTGAAGATATGTTTGCAAATTTATAAAAAATAAAAACAAGATACCTTATTTACGTAAGTATTCAAATCCTTTGCTATGAGACTCGAAATTGTGCTCCGGTGCATCCTGTTTCCATTGATCATCCTTGGTAGTTCTTGATTGGACATGATTTGGAAAGGCACACACACCTGTCTATATAAGGTCCCACAGTTGACAGTGCATGTCAGAGCAAAAACCAAGCCATGAGGTTGAAGGAATCTGGGGAAGGGTACCAAAAAATATCTGCAGCATTGAAGGTCCCCAGGAACACTAGCCTCCATCATTCTTAAATGGTAGAAGTTTGGAACCACCTAGACCTTTCCTAGAGCTGGCTGCCCGGCCAAACTGTGCAATCGGGGGAGAAGGGCCTTGGTCAGGGAGGTGACCAAGAACCCGATGGTCACTCTGACAGAGCTCTAGAGTTCCTCTGTGAAGATGGGAGAACCTTCCAGAAGGACAACCATCTCTGCAGCACTCCACCAATCAGGCCTTTATGGTAGAGTGGCCAGACGGAAGCCACTCCTCAGTAAAAGGCACATGACAGCCCGCTTGGAGTTTGCCAAAAGGCACCTAAAGACTCTCAGACCATGAGAAACAAGATTCTCTGGTCTGATGAAACCAAGATTGAACTCTTTGGCCTGAATGCCAAGCGTCACGTCTGGAGGAAACCTGGCACCATCCCTACGGTGAAGGAAGGTGGTGGCAGCATCATGCTGTAGAGATGTTTTTCAGTGGCAGGGACTGGGAGACTAGCCAGGATCGAGAGAAAGATGAACGGAGCAAAGTACGAGATCCTTGATGAAAACCTCCTCCAGAGCGCTCAGGACCTCAGACTGGGGTGAAGGTTCACCTTCCAACAGGACAACGACCTTAAGCACACAGCCAAGACAACACAGGAGTGGCTTCGGGACAAGTCTCTGAATGTCCTTGAGTGGCCCAGCCAGAGCCTGGACTTGAACCCAATCGAACATCTCTGGAGAGATCTGAAAATAGTTGTGCAGCGACGCTCCCCATCCAACCTGACAGAGCTTGAGAGGATCTGCAGAGAAGAATGGGCCAAGTTTGTAGCGTCATACCCAAGAAGACTCGGGTATGACGAAACCCCTACCTGTCCCAGACCTGCTGTTTTCAACTCTTAATGATCGGCTATGAAAAGCCAACTGAGAGACCTGAGCCCTAGGACCATACGTCGGGACTACCGGCCGTGGTGACTCCTTGCTGTCCCCAGTCCGCCTGGCCTTGCTGCTATTCCAGTTTCAACTGTTCTGCCTGCGGTTATGGAACCCCTACCTGTCCCAGACCTGCTGTTTTCAACTCTTAATGATCGGCTATGAAAAGCCAACTGAGATTTATTCCTGATTATTATTTGACCATGCTTGTCACTTATGAACATTTTTGAACATCTTGGTATGGTTCTGTTATAATCTCCACCCGGCACAGCCAGAAGAGGACTGGCCACCCCTCATAGCCTGGTTCCTCTCTAGGTTTCTTCCTAGGTTTTGGCCTTTCTAGGGAGTTTTTCCTAGCCACCGTGCTTCTACACCTGCATTACTAGCTGTTTGGGGTTTTAGGCTGGGTTTCTGTACAGCACTTCGAGATATTAGCTGATGTACGAAGGGCTATATAAAATAAAATTGATTGATTGAATTGATTGATTCAACAAAGTACTAGCGTAAAGGGTCTGAATACTTATGTAAATGTGATATTTCCGTTTTTTATTTGTAATAAATGTGCAAACATTTGTAATTATGGGGTATTGTGTGTAGATTGATGGGGGTGGGGGACAATTTAATCCATTTTAGAATAAGGCTGTAACGTAACAAAATATGGAAAAAGTCAAAAGTTCGGAATACTTTCCGGATGCACTGTATGTAATTGATCTAACAGTAGATGTAATGTCCTA
The DNA here is from genome assembly GCF_020615455.1 of Coregonus clupeaformis. Taxonomy (NCBI): domain Eukaryota; kingdom Metazoa; phylum Chordata; class Actinopteri; order Salmoniformes; family Salmonidae; genus Coregonus; species Coregonus clupeaformis. The sequence continues at coordinate 25,353,013 of NC_059193.1, forward strand.
CAAAAACATTCCATTGGTAGGCCTATATAGGCTGCTTAATGTATTCACCGCAAATGGCGCACTCCGCTCCATTTCGCCGGCACATCTCAATTACATACACCATAAAGTGGTGTTATTTCCTCAATATTGAGAGTTGTTGTGCCAATTTTTCTGCTCACATAAAGCTGAGACTTTTTAAAACAGTAGTTTTTAAAATTGTTACTTTTTGAAATGTTGCTCAACCGGCGTATGCATGCGCTGCCTTATCAGAATGCTTCTCTCCCTTCACTCTGTGCGCAAAGGGGGGGAGAGGGAGTGAGAGCCAGAAGTGAAACAGGGACGGACACTTTCGTTGCAAGAAGCAGCCGTTTAATGCACATTACTGTTGACCACATAATGGTTTTACAACCAAAAAAACTGCAGGAATGTTGTGTAGCCTAATCACTGAAACTACCGACCTAAGCAAAATTGCGTCAGTAAGAGGATAATATCGGTGTGTGTGTGTAATTTTCGGTTTATCGTCCCAGCTCTATTGTACGTATGTGTGTAAATATAGATTCAGTTCTACACTAAATCAAATCAAAATCAAATTGTATTGGTCACATACACATATATTTAGCAGATGTTATTGCGGGTGTAGCGAAATGCTTGTCTTCCTAGCTCCAACAGTCCAGTATAATCTAAGAATTCACAACAATACATACAGTGGGGAAAAAAAGTATTTAGTCAGCCACCAATTGTGCAAGTTCTCCCACTTAAAAAGATGAGAGAGGCCTGTAATTTTCATCATAGGTACACGTCAACTATAACAGACAAAATGAGGAAAAAAAATCCAGAAAATCACATTGTAGGATTTTTAATGAATTTATTTGCAAATTATGGTGGAAAATAAGTATTTGGTCAATAACAAAAGTTTCTCAATACTTTGTTATATACCCTTTGTTGGCAATGACACAGGTCAAACGTTTTCTGTAAGTCTTCACAAGGTTTTCACACACTGTTGCTGGTATTTTGGCCCATTCCTCCATGCAGATCTCCTCTAGAGCAGTGATGTTTTGGGGCTGTCGCTGGGCAACACGGACTTTCAACTCCCTCCAAAGATTTTCTATGGGGTTGAGATCTGGAGCAGGCCACTCCAGGACCTTGAAATGCTTCTTACGAAGCCACTCCTTCGTTGCCCGGGCGGTGTGTTTGGGATCATTGTCATGCTGAAAGACCCAGCCACGTTTCATCTTCAATGCCCTTGCTGATGGAAGGAGGTTTTCACTCAAAATCTCACGATACATGGCCCCATTCATTCTTTCCTTTACACCGATCAGTCGTCCTGGTCCCTTTGCAGAAAAACAGCCCCAAAGCATGATGTTTCCACCCCCATGCTTCACAGTAGGTATGGTGTTCTTTGGATGCAACTCAGCATTCTTTGTCCTCCAAACACGACGAGTTGAGTTTTTACCAAAAAGTTATATTTTGGTTTCATCTGACCATATGACATTCTCCCAATCCTCTTCTGGATGCACTCTAGCAAACTTCAGACGGGCCTGGACATGTACTGGCTTAAGCAGGGGGACACGTCTAGCACTGCAGGATTTGAGTCCCTGGCGGCGTAGTGTGTTACTGATGGTAGGCTTTGTTACTTTGGTCCCAGCTCTCTGCAGGTCATTCACTAGGTCCCCCCGTGTGGTTCTGGGATTTTTGCTCACCGTTCTTGTGATCATTTTGACCCCACGGGGTGAGATCTTGCGTGGAGCCCCAGATCGAGGGAGATTATCAGTGGTCTTGTATGTCTTCCATTTCCTAATAATTGCTCCCACAGTTGATTTCTTCAAACCAAGCTGCTTACCTATTGCAGATTCAGTCTTCCCAGCCTGGTGCAGGTCTACAATTTTGTTTCTGGTGTCCTTTGACAGCTCTTTGGTCTTGGCCATAGTGGAGTTTGGAGTGTGACTGTTTGAGGTTGTGGACAGGTGTCTTTTATACTGATAACAAGTTCAAACAGGTGCCATTAATACAGGTAACGAGTGGAGGACAGAGGAGCCTCTTAAAGAAGAAGTTACAGGTCTGTGAGAGCCAGAAATCTTGCTTGTTTGTAGGTGACCAAATACTTATTTTCCACCATAATTTGCAAATAAATTCATTAAAAATCCTACAATGTGATTTTCTGGATTTTCTTTTCTCAATTTGTCTGTCATAGTTGACGTGTACCTATGATGAAAATTACAGGCCTCTCTCATCTTTTTAAGTGGGAGAACTTGCACAATTGGTGGCTGACTAAATACTTTTTTTCCCCACTTTACATCTAAAAGAAAGAATGGAATTAAGAAATGTATAAATATTAGGATGTGCAATGTCGGAATGGCATTGACTAAAATACAGTATATACAAATGAAATGAGTAAAGCAGTATGTAAACATTATTGAAGTGACCAGTGATTCCATGTCTATGTACATAGGGCAGCAGCCTCTAAGGTGCAGGGATGAGTAACCGGGTGGTAGCCGGCTAGTGATGGCTATTTAACAGTCTGATGGCCTTGAGATAGAAGCTGTTTTTCAGTCTCTCGGGCCCAGCTTTGATGCACCTGTACTGACCTCGCCAGCTGGATGATAGCGGGGTGAACAGGCAGGGGCTCGGGTGGTTGATGTCCTTGATTTATCTTTTTGGCCTTCCTGTGACATCGGGTGCTGTAGGTGTCCTGGAGGGCAGGCAGTGTGATGCGTTGGGCAGACTGCACCACCCTCTGGAGAGCCCTGTGGTTGCGGGTCGTGCAGTTGCCGTACCAGGCGGTGATACAGCCCGACAGTATGCTCTCAATTGTGCATCTTTAAACGTTTTTGAGGGTCTTAGGGGCCAAGCAAAATTTCCTCAGCCTCCTGATGTTGAAGAGGTGCTGTTATGCCTTCATCACCACACTGTCTGTGTGGGTGGACCATTTCAGATTGTCAGTGATGTGTACACTGCACTCCCACTGCTGTTTCCTGAAGTCCACGATCAGCTCCTTCGTTTTGTTGACATTGAGGGAGAGGTTATTTTCCTGGCACAACTCCGCCAGGGACCTCACCTCCTCTCTAGGTTGTCTAGTCATTGTTGGTAATCAGGCCTACTACTGTTGTGTCGTCTGCAAACTTGATGATTGAGTTGGAGGCGTGCATGGCCACGCAGTCATGGGTGAACAGGGAGTACAGGAGGGGGCTGAGCACTCACCCTTGTGGGGCCCCTGTGTTGAGGATCAGCGAAGTGGAGGTGTTGTTTCCTACCTTCACCACCTGGGGGCGGCCCGTCTGGAAGTCCAGGACCAAGTTGCACAGGGCAGGATTCAGACACAGGGCTCTGAGCTTAATGATGAGCTTGGATGGTACTATGGTGTTGAAGGCTGAGCTATAGTCAATGAATAGCATTCTTACATAGGTATTCCTCATGTCCAGATGGGATAGGGCCGAGTGCAGTGCGATGGTGATTTAATCGTCTGTGGATCTATTAGGGTGGTATTCAAATTGAAGTGGGTCTAGGGTGTCAGGTATGGTAGAGGTGATATGATCCTTAACTAGCCTCTCAAAGCACTTCATGATGACAAGTGAGTGCTACGGGGCGATAGTAATTTAGTTCAGTTACCTTTGCTTTCTTGGGTACCGGAACAATGGTGGACATATTGAAGCAAGTGGGGACAGCAGACTGGGATAGGGAGAGATTGAATATGTCCGTAAACATTCCAGCCAGATGGTCTGCACATGCTCTGAGGACGCGGCTAGGGATGCCGTCTGGACTGACAGCCTTGCGAGGGTTAACACGCTTAAATGTCTAGCTCAATTCGGCCACGGAGAATGAGAGCCCACAGTCCTTGGGAGTGGGCTGCGTCGGTGGCACTGTGTTATCCTCAAAGCGGGCGAAGAAGGTGTTTAGGGTGTCCGCGACGTGGCTGGTTTTCCCTTTGTAATCCGTGATTGTCTATAGACCCTGCCACAGACGTCTCGTGTCTGAGCCGTTGAATTGCTACTCCACTTTGTCTCTCTACCGACGTTTTGCCTGTTTGATTACCTTACAGAGGGAATAACTACAATGTTTGTATTCGACCACCTTGCCATGGTTGAATGCGTTGGTTTGTTTTTGCACGAATGCTGCCATCTATCCACAGTTTCTGGTTTGGGTAGGTTTTAATAGTCACAGTGGGAACAACATCCCCTATACACTTCTTGATGAACTCTGTCCGTGTATACATCAATGTTATTCTCAGAGGCTACCCGGAAGATATCCTAGTCCGCGTGATCAAAACAATCTTGAAGCATGGGATTCCGATTGGTCAGACCAGCGTTGAATAGACCTTAGCACGGGTACTTCCTGTTTGAGGTTCTGCCTAATAGGAAGGGAAGAGCAAAAAGGAGTCGTGATCTGATTTTCCGAAAGAGGGAGGGGTAGGGCCTTGTAGGCATCCCGGAAGGGGGAGTAACAGTAGTGGAGCATTTTTGCAGCATGAGTACTACAGTCTATTTGTTTGTAGAACTTCGGTAGCGTTTTCCTCAAATTTGCTTTGTTCAAATCCCCAGCTACAATAAATGCGGCCTCAGGATATGTGGTTTCCAGTTTGCACAAAGTCCTGTGTAGATCCTTGAGGGGGGGGGGGGTGTATGTATGAACAAAGGATCCAATTCGGGAAGGTCATATTCCTGGTCGTAATGCTTTTGAGTTACCGCCGCTCTGATATCCCAAAATTATTTCTGGCTGTATGTAATAAAACAAAAAAACGTTCTGGGCTAATAATGTAAGAAATAACACACAAAAAAACAAAATACTACAAAGTTGCTTAGGAGCTAGAAGCAGAGCTGCCATGTCTGTCAGCGCCAATATGCGGTCATCTTTTATTTCTGCACGATGTCACTGATTTAAAGCCTTGAATCTAATAGGGACCTCACTGTCACCACTGGTCATCTAGCTAGCCACTTAGCCAGCAGGGTTGCATCGGTTTCCATTAGACTAGAGCTAGCTAGGTAGCTAACGCTAGCTGATTATCATAAAGCAGCCTATGCTGACTGTCGCTAGCATGCTAACATTAGCTAGCTAGCTAAAGATCAAGCAAATCAAAATCAAGCAAATGGTACTGAACTCATGACAAAATCATGTTTTGACATTGTAGTGGCTATGTTTTTGTTGTTTGTTTTTTTGCTTAGTGACATTGCAAATATCATATTTTTGCCATTTAACTCTGATTGAACTACCGGCATGTATCTAATCTGGTTTCGGCATCAGAATTTGTTCAGAAGTCCCAAATTCCCGTGAGATACTCTGAGAATTTGCTTACTCACGGATACGGAGCTTCACAAATAGAAGATCCGGTCATTGTTTAGGAGGCACTCCCTATATCATTTTGACAATTCAATGTACTTAGGGGGGAAGCTTAGGTTATGGACGCGCCGCCTATGTCTGTAGCGCTTGTGATGGAGTTTTCCAAACAAATGGCCACTGGGTTTATGCATAAAATCATGATTCTGCCAGGTAGGCTACTTTGTACTTGCCTTTTAATTGCATTTCCATCTACCCGAAGACGGTTAGGCTATCTGGCATCGCTAAGGGCTACACAAGGTGGTAGATATATATAGGCCCTACACCCACTGCACACACACACAGGGGCATTCACATTACTGTGTGAATTAATCATGATAATAAAAAAGCAAATTGTGAAACAAAAACGAACAAGCCCAGGTAAAAAAATGTCACTGCTACCCCTGCGACCAATTTAAAAATGTCTTTCACTGCCAGTCAAATTGTTGCAATTGCAGCTGTTTTGGTCGCATTATCAAACCGTGATATGTGTGTGGGCGTAGATGTTAGATATTGTTACATACACCGGTTAGGTTCAGTGAAATGTGTGGTTTTACAGGGTAACCCATAGTAGTATGGCGCCCGTGGAGCAAATTAGAGTTAAGTGCCTTGCTCAAGGGCACATCGACATATTTTTCACCTTGTCTGCTCGGGTATTCGAACCAGCGACCTTTCGGATACTGGCCCAACGCTCTAACTGCTAGGCTTGCTGCCACCCTGCGTATGAGAGCGGAAGAGAGAGGCTGTGTTAGTGAGGAAGCAGCCTGTTCCTCATTGTCAGTCCTCTCTCAGGAAAGCAGGAGAACACCAGAGAGAGAGGGCTCACATGTCTCCTGCTCCTGCCTCAGCGGATGCCTATCTGACAGCTTGTACTGCTCATGCTCCGAATGACAAATAAGAGCCACTCTGTGCGCACTCGTGTGCGTGTGCAGTTATGTGCGTGTGTGTTCCTTAACAAAGGCCACTTGCTCAGTGGGAGCCCCGGTGCTGAGAGCCTCTTGCGTGCTGCAGGATCAGGGGAGCGGGGGTAAAATCTGCCTTGTGACAGCATTAAGAGGGTACACAGCACATTCTCTCTCACACACACACACACACACACACACAATTGAACAATCGTTGCGTGTTTTTGGGGGCAGTTTTTGCTGGTAAGCTTTTGGCTCGTAGCTCCAGTCAGGTGGTGCTGCTGAGCCTCTGGTTGTTTGGGATTACCTGATTGGCCCTGTGCAGGCATGCTCATTAGTGGTTCATGTTCCTGTACACACACACACGCCAGATTCCCGTACAACCCCTGGCCTGCGGTCCAGCACTGCTCTCAGCATCCCAGCAGGAGAGGAGAGCTTGCTTAGTGGTCTGAGACGTTGGCACCAGCACCAGTCAGGCAGCAGGCACCAGCCCCCGTGTGTGCAGATTAAGTACGACCGTGGCCCTGGCCCACTTGATTAGATGTCCTGCAGGTCCAAGCTGCTTTGGTTCTCCTCCCAATCTGTCTCGGTATGAAATGTCTCATGCCCCTCTGTTGGACAGAGCGATTAGGCACTGTGGAGCTGGGACTGCTCGCTCGCTCACTCGCGCTCGCACACACACACACACACACACACACACACACACACACACACACACACACACACACAAAATACAACCTGTATTGATGTGGTAGTGCCTGCTGAACCTTAACCACAGTACACCATGTGATTGAGGAATCTGTAGTAACTTGTCCAATGCTATTATGTTTCCCATACAATGTATTCTCGTCTAAGAAATGGCCATGGAAATGACTCCTTCACTGAACCACTCCTGAGACAGTGTTGTCTGCATTAACTACGTTGTAGGCTAGATAATCATTAACACTATGACTAGATCATAAAAGTCGTATCTACATTTAATAGATAGGCTACCATTTACAATTAGTCGATAAGGGTTATTAAAGCTATTAGTAAATGAGTGTCTTATCTTATAAGACTTTATGATCGAGATTTTGTATAGTCCATGAAGTGTCTGGTGTTCTCTCCTACAGGTGATCGTAGACACCCCCACCAGCCCAGTCACTAGTGGCCTACCCCTGTTCTTTGTCATCACTGTCACAGCCATCAAACAGGTAAGAAACAGCAGCAATGTCCCCTTTGACCTCACTGTCCCCCCCATAGATGTGGAATTACTAGAACAGGCATCCCCATTCTCAGGGGCTTTTCACATTCTAGTAACTCTACTTCTGTGGCCCCCACATAGCCTCTCCATGTATCTCTTCACCACCTCTCTTCTCTCTAAATTACTCCCTTTCCTTTAAAAGCAAAATTTTTGGGGGGTGAAATATTGAATCATTGCAAATGCTTTATTGGTTTTGTCATAGCCAAAGTAATGCTGGCTTTGCGATGCAATGGCGATTTTAAAAGTCGAAGGGGAAAGTTGTCTGCGAACATGACCAAACGGTGAGATAGTCGCTCGTATAGAAACAAATGATCAGGGGAGTGTCTCATTTCTGCTGAAGCGTGTCCCAGCTTTTAGATGTATTGTTTTAGGGATTGGCTTTTCTGGTGGCCTGCTGCTAGGGCTTTTTGAAATGCACAATGGAGGGTGGACTTTTCAAAAAGATATATGGGACACATTGATAGCGGCTAGCGATGCTGCTGCTGCCTTTAGCCAGGCTTTGAAGTGGGACACCTGGGGAGGCTCTGAAGACTGGGTTAGGTGAGCCCTGCAGTCAGTCCCTTACTAAAAGGACACTCATCTCTCTCTCCTCCCTCCCTCTCTGTCCATCCACCTACTACCCATTATTCCCTCCTTCTGTTTCCTCCCTGCATCATCCCTCCCCCCTCTCTCTCTGGCATCTTTCTTCCTCTATCCCTCTTACCCCTGTTTCCCTGCCTTCTGGCACTGACGATCTGTTGACCCTCTCTTCATTTCCCCTTTCACTTACCCTCTTCATCTTCTGCCCTCCCCTCTCTTCCTCTCCCTCTTCTCTCTCCTCCACTCTTCTATCTTTCTCTCCCTCTCTTCTCTTCCCTTCCTCTCTCTTCTCTTCCCTTCCTCTCTCTTCTCTCCCTCTCTCTTCTCCCCCTCTTCCTTTCTCCCTCTTACTCCTCTTCTCTCTCCTCCCCTCTCTTCCTCTCTCCCTCCGTCTCTCAGGGCTATGAGGACTGGCTGCGGCACAAGGCAGATAATGAGGTGAATAAGTACCTGGTGACGGTGCTGGAGGACGGCCGGAGAGCACGCAAGGAGAGCGAGAAGATCAAGGTACCTTTTAGCAAGCTGCGCCTCGGCCAAGTTCCCTGGAAATAAATATCCCCTTTGGGACACGGGGGTCGGGAGGGAGAGGTAGTTGGCATCTTGGCATGTTCTTGTAAGTCTGTACTGTACGGTACGGTAATCCCAAGTAGGTGATGCAGAATGGAGGAAGATGATGATACATTTTAGTCAAAACATTAAGGACACCTGCTCTTTCCGTGACATAGACTGACCAGGTGAATCCAGATGAAAGCTATGATCCCTTATTGATGTCACTTGTTACATCTACTTCAATCAGTGTAGATGAAGGGGAGGAGACAGGTTAAAGAAGGATTTTTAAGCCTTGAGACAATTGAGACATGGATTGTGTATGTGTGCCATTCAGAGAGTGAATGGGCAAGACAAAATACACTGCTCAAAAAAATAAAGGGAACACTAAAATAACACATCCTAGATCTGAATGAATGAAATAATCTTATTAAATACTTTTTTCTTTACATAGTTGAATGTGCTGACAACAAAATCACACAAAAATTATCAATGGAAATCAAATGTATCAACCCATGGAGGTCTGGATTTGGAGTCACCCTCAAAATTAAAGTGGAAAACCACACTACAGGCTGATCCAACTTTGATGTAATGTCCTTAAAACAAGTCAAAATGAGGCTCAGTAGTGTGTGTGGCCTCCACGTGCCTGTATGACCTCCCTACAACGCCTGGGCATGCTCCTGATGAGGTGGCGGATGGTCTCCTGAGGGATCTCCTCCCAGACCTGGACTAAAGCATCCGCCAACTCCTGGACAGTCTGTGGTGCAACGTGGCGTTGGTGGATGGAGCGAGACATGATGTCCCAGATGTGCTCAATTGGATTCAGGTCTGGGGAACGGGCGGGCCAGTCCATAGCATCAATGCCTTCCTCTTGCAGGAACTGCTGATACACTCCAGCCACATGAGGTCTAGCATTGTCTTGCATTAGGAGGAACCCAGGGCCAACCGCACCAGCATATGGTCTCACAAGGGGTCTGAGGATCTCATCTCGGTACCTAATGGCAGTCAGGCTACCTCTGGCGAGCACATGGAGGGCTGTGCGGCCCCCCAAAGAAATGCCATCCCACACCATGACTGACCCACCGCCAAACCGGTCATGCTGGAGGATGTTGCAGGCAGCAGAACGTTCTCCACGGCGTCTCCAGACTCTCTCACGTCCGTCACGTGCTCAGTGTGAACCTGCTTTCATCTGTGAAGAGCACAGGGCGCCAGTGGCGAATTTGCCAATCTTGGTGTTCTCTGGCAAATGCCAAACGTCCTGCACGGTGTTGGGCTGTAAGCACAACCCCCACCTGTGGACGTCGGGCCCTCATACCACCCTCATGGAGTCTGTTTCTGACAGTTTGAGCAGACACATGCACATTTGTGGCCTGCTGGAGGTCATTTTGCAGGGCTCTGGCAGTGCTCCTCCTGCTCCTCCTTGCACAAAGGCGGAGGTAGCAGTCCTGCTGCTGGGTTGTTGCCCTCCTACGGCCTCCTCCACGTCTCCTGATGTACTGGCCTGTCTCCTGGTAGCGCCTCCATGCTCTGGACACTACGCTGACAGACACAGCAAACCTTCTTGCCACAGCTCGCATTGATGTGCCATCCTGGATGAGCTGCACTACCTGAGCCACTTGTGTGGGTTGTAGACTCCGTCTCATGCTACCACTAGATTGAAAGCACCGCCAACATTCAAAAGTGACCAAAACATCAGCCAGGACGCATAGGAACTGAGAACTCGTCTGTGGTCACCACCTGCAAAACCAGTCCTTTATTGGGGGTGTCTTGCTAATTGCCTATAATTTCCACCTGTTGTCTATTCCATTTGCACAACAGCATGTGAAATTTATTGTCAATCAGTGTTGCTTCCTAAGTGGACAGTTTGATTTCACAGAAGTGTGATTGACTTGGAGTTACATTGTGTTGTTTAAGTGTTCCCTTTATTTTTTTGAGCAGTGTATTTAAGTGCCTTTGAACGTGGTATGGTAACAGGTGCCAGGTGCACTGGTTTGTGTCAAGAACTGCAATGCTGCTGGGTTTTTTATGCTCAACAGTTTCCCATGTTTATCAAAAATGGTCCACTACCCAAAGGACATCCAGCCAACTTGACACAACTGTGGGAAGCATTGGAGTCAACATGGGCCAGCATCCCTGTGGAATGCTTTTGACACCTTGTAGTCCGTGCCCCGACAAATTGTGGCTGTTGAGGTGTTGTTAATGTTTTGTACACTGTGTAGATTCACAATGCTTTGATGTCGAACTTCAATGTCCAAACCAAGCCCAATCCCAAATCGACCCCTAGACCTCCCTGTGCACTTTTGGAAATCTGAGAAGATTTGACAGGTGTAAGCAATTTGGTTACAGCTCCAACTTGCCATCTGATAGGCTAGGACGTGGAAGTGTCACCATTGCTTATACCAAACAAATCCTTTCAGAGATCCACAAGAGCCTAGGGACTATGGGTGGATCTGTATGGACCTGATGTATTCTGTTGTTCCTCTAGGTTGGTGATGTGCTGGAGGTGGTGGAGGATGAGACCTTTCCCTGTGACCTCATTCTGCTGCAGTCCAGCCGGGAGGACGAGACCTGCTTTGTCACCACGGCCAGTCTAGACGGGGAGTCCAACCATAAGGTGGAGTGCTGCTACTGTAACAGTAGAATCACAGTGTCATTGAGACGTATCATCATGGCAGACGTGTGGTCTTTGGGGGCTATGGCATCGCTTTCAATCTACCATTACTCCCTTCCTCTCCATCACTCTTCACTCAAATCCAGCAACGGTGTGTGTGTGTGTGTGTGTGTTTGTGTCTGACTGCCTGTGTGTGTGTCTGCTTGTCTGTGTGTGTGCCTGCCTGTGTGTGCGCACGCATGTGACTACGCATGTGTATGTATCCTTAAGTGTGTTTTTAGAGAGCTGCAGTGATGACCTGAAATATTTGGCACTCGCTCACTCTCTCTCTCCTCGATCTGTCTCTCTTAGACACACTACACAGTGCCAGACACAGAGAAGAACCTAGAGTCTCTCAGCGCCACCATCGAGTGCGAGCAGCCGCAGCCTGACCTCTACAAGTAGGCTATTAGGCTATGAATCCTCCTCGCACATTTCTTCCTTAGAGATCTGAGTAGGAGTTCTGATCTAGCATCAGTCCCCCCCACCCCGCCCCGTTCATACAATTTTGATCTAGAAGTTAAAACTGATCGTAGACTGATCGTTTGTGAATCTGGTCCCTGGACCGTAAAAGCATGTGCACACTGGTTTTACTTTAGTGTTTAGTCAGTTGAATCAACTGTCAATTAGGATGACATTTTAATAGCTGCAGTGTCATTACGTTGAGTGTTGGCAGGCTATAATCTTACTAGATCTAGCTCTCTGACATATTGTTATGAGAGATGTTAGACTGTTAGGAAACCTGATTTGTGGAAGAGACTGGCCAGGAATTTAAGGGAAAGTTCAGTTAGATTTGGCCCAAGCTGAGGAACAGACCCAGTTGTTTGCACAGCTGTATCCGCTCCGGAGACCTAGTGGTTTGGCGCCACCTATGGTCAAGGAGCTGCCATTACAGGACAGTTGGCTGCCAGACATCAGTGACGTCCTAATGAAGACGCCAGATGCTGCTCCTTTTCACAATCAATAAAACAGAGTTGTGGTGCTGTCGGACAAACCACCAGTCATTAGCTCGCTCTTAATTGGTGCAGTCCCTGCAAAGTCCTGGTGGTCAGCATATGGTGTTGTGGTTTAGTTTTACGTCTGATTAGTTCCTGTGCTGCTGCTGGTATTATTCATCAGTGTCTGTTTCTTTTCTAATATCAGAAGATATTCACACTGACATTTTCTAACCCATTACACAGTTAATTCAATTCAGGTTCATCGTGAGATGCACATCACAGGAGGCTGGTGGCACCTTAACTGGGGAGGTAATGACTGGAGCGCAATTGGTGGAATGGTATAAAATACATCAAACACATGGTTTTCCTGGTGTTTGATGCCATTCCATCCGTTCCGGACCTTATTATGAGCCGTCCTCCCCTCAGCAGCCTCCTGTGGTGTACATGTATGTTACCGTTATTGGGTGGGGTAGTGCACTGATGAGTGTCTGTGTCTATAGATTTGTGGGGCGAATGCACATCTACAGGAACGACCAGGAACCTGCTGTGAGGTAAGAGTGCTCACCACACCCCTATTGGTTCCTCTCAGCCCTACTTCCCCTTCCTCCTGTACATCAGTCTTAAAAAAGAACTAAAAGCACAGTTGCTTAAGCATTACCATCAAATCATTATTTCATTGATCCATAACGCCAAACGAGCATTAAAGTGAAGCTGGACCTGGCACAGACTCAGGGCAGCGCTTAGAAAGCGCTCTCGGAAGCATTTGTCACCGGCCCGCTTATAAAAAATGTTTTGTGTCCTATCCATTGAGAGTAGTAGGCATTTTAGAGATTGCTAGTTTGCCACTATAAGACAAGGGTACTGTCTTGGTGTTTTGGAAGGTTTGTGACAGTATTTTCTCTGTGTGGGGTTCCTCAGATCTTTGGGTCCAGAGAATCTCCTCTTGAAAGGTGCTACCTTGAAGAATACTCAGAAGATATATGGTGAGTTACAGGATATTGTTTAATGCAATTGAGGGTTTGAATGATCCTCAGTGCTGGTGTCAGCATGTGAGACTATCCTGACATCTGTCTCTCTCTCTATGTCTCTCCTCTAGGTGTGGCAGTTTACTCAGGCATGGAGACCAAGATGGCTCTGAACTACCAGGGGAAGTCCCAGAAGCGCTCTGCGGTGGAGAAGTAAGGGGGGTCGAAGAGAATTACAGAAAAGGAGAAGCAGATCATTGAATGAGGGACTTTAATTGGTGTTTAGCCACAGGGGAACAACAATCAATTGAATGACGCTGGGGTAGTTAAAGTCGATTTAGGTGTCCATTCACATTGATATCAGAGGGATATATAGATAGTAGCTGTTTCACACATTGGATGTATATTTTCAGTGTTGCTAATGGAAGATTGGTTATTACTCCTGTTTCAGGTCTATCAATTCCTTCCTGCTGGTGTACCTGTGTATCCTGGTGAGCAAGGCCCTGGTGTGCACCACGCTCAAGTATGTGTGGCAGAGCCGACCAGGCCAGGACGAGCCCTGGTACAACCAGAAGACGCAGAAGGAGAAAGATACCAACCTGGTGAGGCCTTCACTCTGCTAACAAGACTTTACACAGATGCTCAAATACAGTATAGCACCTTGTAACGCACACTCAAATACAACTTAACACCTTATGAGCCTAGTTCATTGACCAAGAGTCACAATACACCAATTGCACTTAGCACTGCATTATCAGTGTGAGCCTGTTTTTTCTCAAAGGGCTCTGGAAGTGTATTTTAACCCTGTGTTCCCTCCTCTCTCCCCCTAGTACCTGAAGATGTTTACTGACTTCCTGTCGTTCATGGTGCTGTTCAACTTCATCATCCCCGTGTCCATGTACGTGACGGTGGAGATGCAGAAGTTCCTGGGCTCCTTCTTCATCACTTGGGACAAGGACTTCTTCGACCCTGAGATCCAGGAAGGGGCTCTGGTCAACACCTCCGACCTCAACGAGGAGCTGGGACAGGTTGGGGATTAATGATATGAAGCTAGTGTTGATAAGACCATAACCACTTCCCCAAAGGAGATTTCTTTGGTCATGGTAACCCTAGTTTACATGCCAGACTCCCACTGAAGTGTTGTTACATACATTTGGCCAGATATCCAGATATCCACCCTGTATGAATACTTTGAAAAGGCATCCTATGTACTGTAATGTACCGTAATTTTCAGACTATAAGCCGCGCCTTTTTTCCCATATTTCGACCCTGCGGCTTATATAACGGTGCGGCTAATCTATGGATTTTTACAGCTAACGGCCACTAGAAGACCTCCTAAATCTATGGATTTTACAGGTTACAGTCCACCAACTTTAACTCTATGGGCTCTATGACCGGTCCACGCCCCCCACCTTTAAGCGGCGGGCTCCAGCAGGAAAAGCTGGAGGCCGTAAAAGAGTGAGACAGGTAGCGCGCAAAAGTAAAAGTGGAACCAAGAGTGGTACGAGAGACAGAACGAGAGACCGAACGAGAGCAAGACAGACAGACATTACGAGAGCGAGACAGTTTGTGCAAAGGAAGTTTTCATGCACAAACCCTCATTATGGAAAACAAACGTAGAAATGCATATGATGCAGCTTTTAAGTTAAAGGCAGTCAATCTGGCTGTAAAAGAAGGAAATAGAGCTGCTGCACGTAGCCTTGGCATCAATGAGTCAATGGTGAGACGTTGGAGACGCCAGCGGGAACAACTGTCTCAATGCAAAAAGTCAAAAAAAGCTTTCATATGGTAATTAAACATTAAAACACCTGCGGCTTATAGTCCAGTGCGGCTTATATATGTATACATCATTCAATTTAGCTGCTGCGGCTTATACTCCGGTGCGCCTTATAGTGCGGAAAATACGGTACTTCAGTTACCCAGTCATGTTAGATCAGTGATTACCTCAAGGGGAAGAGATACAAACAAGGCCATAGGTTTTGATAGGCTGTGTTTACACAGGCAGCCCAAATCGTATTCCCCTCCCCCCACTAATTTGTCTTTTAAATAATCAGATCAGATTTTTTGCCCAATAATTGGGCAAAAGATCTGAATTGTGCTGCCTGTGTAAACGCAGCCATAGAGGTCCAGGGCCTCTTTTCTCTTAGCCCGAGTCTTTGGTGGAGTGAGATGACCCAAAATGAACAACACACCTCAAATTTCAGAATATGAAATGGTCTAACTGGTCCTAATAGGACTTGATTGGCTGTGCCTTCCTGACTTCTTTTTACTGAACCTCCAACTCAAACAGTGGCGTCGTAGATCAGTCACATTCGGTTTGCCAGATGATTACTTCAATTAAAGGTGACGATTCATTAAACTAGATTTATGCGTTGTAACTCTGTCAGGGATTAATTGCCCATTATTGTTCGCAGCCATTAATTGCGGCAAGTGTTTTTTTACAACCCTGGAAGAGAGTCTCATGCTTGAAACGCACTATAGGGCCAGACCCGAGCCGTACTGTGCTGGCTCAGATGTTTTCCATTCCAGCATGGTATCCAGGCCAGCCCAGTACAGCTTGGCTCGGCTCAATAGTGTTTTGACGGGTATTAGTCTGACCCTGCAGTTTCACCTTGTCTCCCCTAGGTGGAGTACGTGTTCACGGACAAGACGGGCACGCTGACCCAGAACAACATGGAGTTCATCGAGTGCTGCATTGACGGCTTCCAGTACAAGTACGCCGACTCAGGCACCGAGCTAGACGGCTTCTGTGTCACAGATGGACCCGTGAGCATGCTGCAGCAGAAGGCTGGCAAGGTGGGTGACTGTCACCGACTGGTTATCTGCCCCTTCAGGCATTCCAGTCAGGCATGCCAACATATTGGCATCAGATGGCCCAGTGTGCTGGTGGAACCACAGAGATCACATATGATAACAAGCGTCACACGTGTGTACTCTGGCCTGATCACATGTAGTGTGCTACATAACCGGTGACAGATCCAGTGAGATTAATGGGGCCAGCAGTTTGTACTCCCGTCTGTTTTCCTCTGTGTGCTACCTGTGTCATTGAATCCCATAGAGACGGAGGTTGTTAGGTACTAATAATGTTAGCTGTTACTATGTCGTAGAAAAAACGTTTTGCAACAGAGAAAAAGTTCAGGTAGGTCCATCCCCGTTTCGACCTGTTTGCATTGGTTCATAGTGAATACACCCCTGGTAAATAGCACACTGTAAAATAAGTAACGTGTGTGTGTTTTCAGGAGAAGGAGGAGCTGTTCCTGCGGGCTCTGTGTCTGTGCCACACGGTGCAGGTGAAGGAGTCTACGGGTCAGGGGGAGGGAGTAGGAGACGGTGTAGAGGATCAGGTGGACGGTGTCCTAGGGCTGGACGGAGAGATGGTCCACCCTGCAGACCTCAGGGGCTTCATCGCCTCCTCACCCGACGAGGTGGCACTGGTCAAGGGAGCCATGAAGTAAGGGACAAGGGCTGAGCGATCAGTCAACTTTTATTAATCAATCCATCCAGCAAAAAAGCCAATTCACTTTTATAAGGGGACTTGGTTTGTTGAATCAGTACTGCTCACTTGTCTTTGTTGCCATTTACAGGTACGGTTTCACATTCCTTGGTATGGAGAGCAAGAACATGAGAGTGATGAACAGAAACAACGATGTTGAGACGTAAGTCATCGTATAACAAGTTGTTAAATATGTGATTTCTAGTAGTCTTTTTTTTGGGGGGGGGGGTCGTATAGAAAGTTCTCATTTGTTGGGTTCACGTTGGCTTCTGAACTTGCAGGTACGAGCTGCTTCATGTGTTGAACTTTGACCCGGTGCGAAGGCGTATGAGTGTGATAGTCCGAACCAAATCAGGTAACGCTGCAATTACCTCTCATGTCACTGCCTTGTCTCTGTCCTGTGTTGACTCCTGTCCCTAATCTGCCTGGCTGTGTTGGTTGCTCAGGGGACACCATGCTGTTCTGTAAGGGGGCCGATTCCTCCATCTTCCCCCGTGTAAGGCAGGAGGAGGTGGACAGGATACGCATGCACGTGGAACGCAACGCTACGGTGGGTCACAGCAACCCCATCTGCTTCACTAACTTATGTTCATACAATGTGAATATAGTGTATGTCTGTGCACTTATGTCTCACGGTGCCCAGGGAGGCTGCCATTTTGTTTGTCTGTTCATTTAAGGTTCATGTTCAAGGTTCATGTTTATTTGCAATATGTAATAGGTACATTGGAAATGTAGTGTTCTCACATTCAGAAACCACATTATAAACGGCGAGAATGTGTTTGTGTGTGTGTGTTAACGTATTCTGTGTGTTCGTGCTACGTGTCAGGAGGGCTACCGGACGCTGTGTGTGGCCTACAAGCTGCTGAGCAGTGAGGAGTATGACCAGGCAGACGCAGGGCTGAGGGAAGCCAAGCTGGCCCTGCAGGACCGAGAAGAGAAACTCATGGCTGTCTATAACCAGGTGGAGACTGGGATGAGCCTGATCGGAGCTACCGCCGTGGAGGACAGGTGGGTGGACACAGTCACGTCAAGGTTAACTCAATCTGCGTCCCAAATGGCACCATATTAACCATATAGTGCACTACCCATAGGGCTCTGGTCAAAAGTAGTGCACTAAATAGGGAATAGGAGGCCATTTGGGGCACGGCCTTTCTTTTAGAAGTGAACCATAATGTGTTGAGGTCAAATCGTGTGTGTGCGTGAGAGTTGTATATATGTTTTTCTACAATATGAACTCAGTCATTCTGTCAAACAGACACATCTGTTCACTGACTCTCTCACACTTTTATTTTATTTTTTATTTATTTCACCTTTATTTAACCAGGTAAGACAGTTGAGAACAAGTTCTCATTTACAACTGCGACCTGGCCAAGATAAAGCAAAGCAGTGCGATAAAAACAACAACACAGAGTTACATATGGGGTAAACAAAACATAAAGTCAAAAATACCACAGAAAATACACTGCTCAAAAAAATAAAGGGAACACTTAAACAACACAATGTAACTCCAAGTCAATCACACTTCTGTGAAATCAAACTGTCCACTTAGGAAGCAACACTGATTGACAATAAATGTCACATGCTGTTGTGCAAATGGAATAGACAACAGGTGGAAATTATAGGCAATTAGCAAGACACCCCCAATAAAGGACTGGTTTTGCAGGTGGTGACCACAGACCACTTCTCAGTTCCTATGCTTCCTGGCTGATGTTTTGGTCACTTTTTAATGCTGGCGGTGCTTTCACTCTAGTGGTAGCATGAGACGGAGTCTACAACCCACACAAGTGGCTCAGGTAGTGCAGCTCATCCAGGATGGCACATCAATGCGAGCTGTGGCAAGAAGGTTTGCTGTGTCTGTCAGCGTAGTGTCCAGAGCATGGAGGCGCTACCAGGAGACAGGCCAGTACATCAGGAGACGTGGTGGAGGCCGTAGGAGGGCAACAACCCAGCAGCAGGACTGCTACCTCCGCCTTTGTGCAAGGAAGGAGCAGGAGGAGCACTGCCAGAGCCCTGCAAAATGACCTCCAGCAGGCCACAAATGTGCATGTGTCTGCTCAAATGGTCAGAAACAGACTCCATGAGGGCCCGACGTCCACAGATGGGGGTTACAGCCCAACACCGTGCAGGACGTTTGGCATTTGCCAGAGAACACCAAGATTGGCAAATTCGCCACTGGCGCCCTGTGCTCTTCACAGATGAAAGCAGGTTCACACTGAGCACGTGACGGACGTGAGAGAGTCTGGAGACGCCGTGGAGAACGTTCTGCTGCCTGCAACATCCTCCAGCATGACCGGTTTGGCGGTGGGTCAGTCATGGTGTGGGGTGGCATTTCTTTGGGGGGCCGCACAGCCCTCCATGAGCTCGCCAGAGGTAGCCTGACTGCCATTAGGTACCGAGATGAGATCCTCAGACCCCTTGTGAGACCATATGCTGGTTCCTCCTAATGCAAGACAATGCTAGACCTCATGTGGCTGGAGTGTGTCAGCAGTTCCTGCAAGAGGAAGGTATTGATGCTATGGACTGGCCCGCCCGTTCCCCAGACCTGAATCCAATTGAGCACATCTGGGACATCATGTCTCGCTCCATCCACCAACGCCACGTTGCACCACAGACTGTCCAGGAGTTGGCGGATGCTTTAGTCCAGGTCTGGGAGGAGATCCCTCAGGAGACCATCCACCACCTCATCAGGAGCATGCCCAGGCGTTGTAGGGAGGTCATACAGGCACGTGGAGGCCTCACACACTACTGAGCCTCATTTTGACTTGTTTTAAGGACATTACATCAAAGTTGGATCAGCCTGTAGTGTGGTTTTCCACTTTAATTTTGAGGGTGACTCCAAATCCAGACCTCCATGGGTTGATAAATTTGATTTCCATTGATAATTTGTGTGTGATTTTGTTGTCAGCACATTCAACTATGTAAAGAAAAAAGTATTTAATAAGATTATTTCATTCATTCAGATCTAGGATGTTATTTTAGTGTTCCTTTTATTTTTTTGAGCAGTGTATATATACAGTGTGTGCAAATGTAGCAAGTTATGGAGGTAAGGCAATAAATAGGCCATAGTGCAAAATATTTACTAATTAGTATTAACACTGGAATGATAGATGAGCAAGAGATGATGTGCAAATAGAGATCCTGGGGTGCAAATTAGCAAAATAAATAACAATATGGGGATGAGGTAGTTGGGTGGGCTAATTACAGATGGACTGTGTACAGGTGCAGTGATCGGTAAGCTGCTCTGACAACTGATGCTTAAAGATAGTGAGGGAGATAAGTCTCCAGCTTCAGAGATTTTTACAGTTCGTTCCAGTCATTGGCAGCAGAGAACTGGAAGGAATGGCGGCCAAAGGAGGTGTTGGCTTTGGGGATGACCAGTGAGATATACCTGCTGGAGTGCATACTACGGGTGGGTGGTGCTATGGTGACCAATGAGCTAAGATAAGGCGGAGATTTGCCTAGCAGTGATTTATAGATGGCCTGGAGCCAGTGGGTTTGGTGACGAATATGTAGTGAGGACCAGCCAACAAGAGCGTACAGGTCACAGTGGTGGGTAGTATATGGGGCTTTGGTGACAAAACGGATGGCACTGTGATAGACTACATCCAATTTGCTGAGTAGAGTGTTGGAGGCTATTTTGTAAATGACATCGCCGAAGTCAAGGATCGGTAGGATAGTCAGTTTTACGAGGGCATGTTTGGCAGCATGAGTGAAGGAGGCTTTGTTGTGAAATAGGAAGCCGATTCTAGATTTAACTTTGGATTGGAGATGCTTAATGTGAGTCTGGAATGTGAGTCACCGTCTCACTCACACACACACCGTCTCACTCACACACACACACACACACACACCGTCTCACTCACACCGTCTCACTCACACACATACTTACACCGTCTCACTCACACACACACATACACACACACACACACACACCGTCTCACTCACACACACACACCGTCTCACTCACACACACACACACACCGTCTCACTCACACACACACACCGTCTCACTCACTCACACACACACACCGTCTCACTCACACACACACACACACACCGTCTCACTCTCACACACACACACACCGTCTCACTCACTCACACACACACACACACACACACACCGTCTCACTCACTCACACACACACACACCGTCTCACTCACACACACACACACACACACACCATCTCACACACACTCACACACACACACACACACCGTCTCACACACACACACACACACACACCGTCTCACTCACACACACACGCACGTCTCACTCACTCACACACACACACACACACCGTCTCACTCTCACACACACACACACACACACACACACACACACACACACACACACACACACACACCATCACACACACACACCATCTCACACACACACCATCTCACACACACACGCTGCCGCTCAGCTTTCTCTCTCATCTGTTTGTCTCACTTACTCATGACTCATTCTCTCTGACACACCCCTTATCACCCTTTCACTGCAAACTGCCTCATCACTCCACCCCCCTCCCTCTTTCTCTTCCTCCCTCTGTCTCCAGGTTGCAGGAGGAGGCAGCAGAGACCATGGAGGCCTTGCAGGGAGCAGGCATGAAGGTGTGGGTGCTGACGGGGGACAAGATGGAGACGGCCAAGTCCACGTGCTACGCCTGCCGGCTGTTCCAGAGAGGTACAGAGCTGCTGGAGCTGACGGTGCGAACCCTGGATGACCCGGGGAGGAAGAGAGATGAGCGCCTGCATGAGCTGCTGCTAGACTACCACAAGAGGGCAGTGCAAGATGCCCCACCGGTCAAGGCTGGGGTCACCAGGTCAGTACTTAGTCAAGGGTTGGAGGTTGAAAGGAGGCAGTCATTTTAGTTAATTTATATGTTGCTACTGTTGTTAGTAGTTGTTAGCTGTTGTTAACAATTGGTAGTAAATTATGTTTTGAATGAGAATGTGTTGAATTATAAGTCTTACTCCTCTCCCAGAATTCTAATTGATGAAGCGAACACAACTGCGTACTAGGACTGGATTTGCGGTACAGTTTTGCTCTTGTTAGCGTTCTTGTGTCAAATCTAAACCCGTCTCTGCATTCTCTGTCCCTCCCAGGAGCTGGTCTTCAGCGAACCAGGACTACGGCTTCATCATAGATGGAGCCACTCTGTCGTTGGTGCTTAACTCCTCTTCTGACTCCAACTCCAGCCGCTACAAGAGTCTCTTCCTCCAGATCTGTCAGAACTGTACCACTGTCCTGTGCTGCCGTATGGCTCCCCTACAGAAGGCCCAGGTGAGTGACGTCAGAAGCGCTTACTGATAGATGAAGTAGATTAACTGTAGATGGCTACAGTAGTTAAAGGCTAACCAGGTGTGACAGTTAAGGTCTCGCGCAAAGGTTATTCACATCCTCAAAATCATTCTGTAATTTAACACATTACACCTGGTAATAATATTACAAATGTCTGCATCTGTGCATTTCGTTTTGAATGCAGAACCAAGTGGGATTTAATTCAAACTCTTTCTCCTATAGATAGTAAAGATGGTGAAGAACGCTAAAGGCAGCCCTATCACCCTCTCTATCGGAGATGGGGCCAACGATGTCAGTATGATCCTGGAGGCACACGTTGGCATCGGTAAGCCTCGGGACATCGGTAGACCTCCAAAGGCATTAGGCAGTGCCTTTTTTATGGGGTGGCAGGTAGCTTAGTGGTTAAGAGCGTTGTGCCAGTAACCGAAAGGTCGCTGGTTCTAATCCCGAGCCGACTAGGTGAAAAATCTGTCGACGTGCCCTTGAGCAAGGCACTTAACCCTAATTGCTCCTGTAAGTCGCTCTGGATAAGAGCGTCTGCTAAATGACTAAAATGTAAAATGTAATGTAATATCACATATTGTATTCTAATATTTTCCCTTGTCCTCCCTGTCTCAGGGATAAAGGGTAGAGAGGGTCGCCAGGCGGTGAGGAACAGTGACTATGCCATCCCTAAGCTCAAGCACCTGAAGAAACTGTTACTGGGACACGGGCATCTATACTACGTCCGCATCGCCCACCTGGTGCAATACTTCTTCTACAAGGTAGGGGGCAGCACAGACATTTGAGCGCCATAACGTGCTGTGCTTATGGTAACTGAGGATCATGATGATGTCACATCAGGTGAGGTCAAGGTTGGGTCATTGTTTGGAGCTATAACACCGAAACCTGTGTTGCTCCCAAACAAAGAGCAGTAGATATGAGGATTATTTGGGAGTGGGAGTGTGATGTATACAGCCAAGTCTTCTGATGTTGATGAAGGACAGTGATCAAGCTCATGTGATTTAGCTGACACCCGGACACCAAAACTCTTCACCACCAGAGGACATGGACATCAGTGGAGGCTGCTGACGGGAGGACGGCTCATAATAATTGCCAGAATGGAGTGAATGGAATGGTTTTCATGTGTTTGGTACCATTCCATTCGCTCAATTAAACTCCATTCCAGCCACTATTATGAGCCGTCCTCCCCTCAGCAGCCTCCACTGATGTCCATTGCCTTTTGATACGTCTAACCTCGGGCTCTTTCTCCCACTCTCTTGCTTACAGAACCTCTGCTTCATCTTACCTCAGTTCTTGTACCAGTTTTTCTGTGGATACTCCCAGCAAGTGAGTACCGGCCCGGGCCCTGCTGGTGCCCCCCCCCCTCCTCTCTCTGAGGTTCAAAGATGCTCTAAACTTGAAACGGCAGAGTACCCCATTGAACCGCAGCACCTTCTCCAGTCTACGCCCATACTCTTCCCCTCTGGTTGACCTGACCCTCCCTCTCTCCTCGATCTCCTGGAGTGGCTGCAGTATGATATATATGACATATAGTACATATGAAATCAAATTCTATTGGTCACATACACATATTTAGCAGATGTTATTGCGGATGTAGGAAAATGCTTGTGTTCCTAGCTCCAACAGTGCAGTAGTATCTAACAATTCACAACAATACACACATCTAAAAGTAAAAGAATGGAATTAAGAAATATATCAATATTAGGACGAGCAATGTCGGAGTGGCATTGACTAAAATACAGTATATACATATTATATCCACATTATATATATACTGGGTGACTAGGACATAGTACAGCCCCTTGGTTACACCAAGTAAGTCCTGGCCATATTAGCCAATGTGCCAAATTATTCATTCATTTGGCACATGTTTAGCTCAAGCAGGAGATGTTCCACATTTTCACATCCGAGTATACACAGCTAACTTGACCTGCTCTCTCAGGTCCATCTGTCTGTATATATCAAAGGATGGGTCTTCTGCATGTGGCCACACAGCAACAGGCTCAAGGCTATAGAGCCCTCTTGCTGTGGAGCTAGTGTGTGTGTGTGTGTGTGTGCATGCTCTCTCCTCTCCGTAATTAACCCCTGGGTTCCCAATCCCTCCACTCCCTGCCCCCCTCCCTCCCTCCCGTCCTCCCCAGCCCCTCTACGACGCAGCCTATCTGACGATGTACAACATCTGTTTCACCTCAATGCCTATCCTGGCCAACAGCCTCTTGGAGCAGCACATCTGTATGGAGGTCCTGATGGACAACGCCGCCCTCTACAGGTAGGGTGGGGAACTACACTATTCATTCTGCACCTATGTAGAGAATGCACTGGCTATGCTTCTAGTTTGATTAGCCAAGCAAGTGCTTTCAATTCTCGGTCTTTGTATTCTTACGGTCTCCCCGGCCTCCCTTCCTGCCCTCTTTTCTCTCCATCTCTCATTTTCTCTCCTTAGGGACGTAGCAAAGAATGCCATGTTGCGTTGGGGCCCCTTCCTGTACTGGACCCTACTGGGGGTCTACCAGGGCCTCTTGTTCTTCTTCGGGGTCCGCTTTCTCTTTAGCAACCCCGCCTTGCAGGATAATGGCCAGGTGTTTGGGAATTGGTCGTACGGAACGATTGTTTTTACCGTCCTCGTCTTCACCGTGACGCTGAAGGTTAAGCAAATTATAACTTAATTATGTTATTGAAATACATTTTTAGACCAATGTTAACACTTGTCTTCTCTTTGTGGTTCTAGCTGGCTATGGACACGCGCCATTGGACATGGATCAATCACTTTGTCATCTGGGGCTCGCTGGCCTTCTACATGTTCTTCAGCTTCTTCTGGGGTGGGATAATATGGTGAGTACTGGATCATCTGACGCATACATCAATTAGGGCTGACCCCATTTAGTCAATTGTTTGGTCAAGATTTCGGTCACACCTGTCTGATTGGCTCATGTCTCAGTGGACTGATCCATTGTGGAGGCCTGTCTGAGTAGGCTGATCCATTGTGGAGGCCGTGGGGATGGCACAGTCCATCAGTCTACAACGTGCTTCTAAAATTGTATATGCTTATATTATTTAAGAACAATGGTGCAACACAAATAAAAATTATATTAATTTATAACAAATGCGCTATCAGCGTTAGAGCGTGGTCGCTGTTCTGTGGTTCTGAAACGCATGAGTGCGCTGTTGAATTGGCGCCTTTTCTTAGACCATGTTTCTATGTGCATAATAGCAAAGTTAACTAGCATATTGGTGTTGAGAACAATGCAGCGGAGTTAGTAAAACAGCCCTTGTCTTAATTGTCTAAGAAAAGTGAGGAGAGCGGAACCCCCAACTTAATTAGGTCTATAATCAATAGCCTAACTGTTAAATGTGCCAGGCTTTATAAATCATCCAGATATATAATAATAATAATATGCCATTAAGCAGACGCTTTCATCCAAAGCGACTTAGTCATGTGTGCATACATTTTTTTACGTATGGGTGGTCCCGGGGATCGAACCCACTACCCTGGCGTTACAAGCGCCGTGCTCTACCAATTGAGCTACAGAGGGCTACAGAAATAATACAGATCTTGCTTCTGTTGCCTGTTTGAGCGTTTGTTTAATAGCCTACTGATTCCGTGAGCACCAAGCCTCACGCAACCACGTCAGAAAAACAATTTCACAAATTCAGCTGTTTTTACTCCTTGCTATACTGTGATAAAGGCTTTACACTTTTTTTTCATTAGACCAACCTCTGGTATTATTTATAATTTAGTTTTTACAGTGTTCCAAATTGTCCGAAATTATATTTATTATAATAATAACCCTCCTTTTTCCTTGATCTCGTTATTATTATCATCATTATAATAATAAGTAATGTCATAATCATTAGTAGGCTTGGTATAGCAGCCTTGTGTAAATGCCATCGAGCTGTAGGCCTAAGAGCGCATCTTGTTTAGTCAATATCGTAACTTACTTAGGGCTATATTTCAATACTTATATAGGCTACTGTATCAATCAATAATTGATTTGTTCATGTCACCACACAGCATACGAGTCATTCATGATTTGAAATGCAAACAAGCATTTTAGTTTTAAAATAATTTTTATATATAATTATAATTATAATTGGTCATTTAGCAGACGCTCTTATCCAGAGCGACTTACAGGAGCAATTAGGGTTAAGTGCCTTGCTCAAGGGCACATCGACAGATTTTTCACCTAGTCGGCTCGGGGATTAGAACCAGCGACCTTTCGGTTACTGGCACAACGCTCTTAACCACTAAGCTACCTGCCGCCACCAAAGCGACCATTGAATAATTAACGTAAACAATAAATAGGCCTAAACCATTCCATTTTGTAAATTGCATTCACGAATGAATGCGACTGTTTTTAGTTTTTGCTGTAATAAAGGCTTTACAACAAAACAAAAAAAGTTACAACAGACTCGCTTATAATTTATTTAGTGTTTACATTATTCCAAACGGTCAGAACATTTATATTGATTATGTTGTAATCTAACAGCACCTGTTAGGCACACATAATATGCACGCAGCGTTTACTCCTTACCTTTTTCTTGATCTCCAGTATTTTCCAATTTGTTCTACACATCTGACTTCCCCTTTTCCTCCTGAGCAACCAGTAAACATTCCCCCGTTTCGAGTTTTTGTTACGTCCTCTGCATCCATTTTGCTTTCACATGTGTTACGTTGTTCAGAGTTTGTTATAACCAATTTATTGATGTGGTTATAATATGCTGTAGGTCCTATTGGTGACGTGCATGCACTGCATACATGTGTGAGGGTTAAGGGAATAGGGAATGTTTTTCCTAAACAAATTAGGGATTTCGGTAACATAACTTTTCAGTCAGAAATGGCTGTGATTATGTTGCATCTTCAACAACACGGACAGCGCCATAAACACTGTTGATGTTCTGTGGTGGTCACTGCAGCAGGGAGGAGAGAGAGACAACGGGTGCTAGTCAGTCACTCGCTGTCTTTTTTTTTTTTTTTTTGGGACAGCGCAGCAAGTCTGAGCCAGGCGGCACAATCAAATAAATTGCAGTCGGACTCCCTCTAGTCATTTGTCTTAATTATTATATCAAACAGTTTGCTTAAAGCGTCAGACAAGCTCAGTGCATATAGTTGATTTGATTAAAACACATAGGATGTGTCTATATATGGAAAAATACACGTTTTAAAATTTCGACCAAAAGAACAGACGACTCTTGGTCGACAAATATTTTTTCTTTGTCGGGGACAGCCTTAACATCAATCAATGTTAGTGGTGGGCTGGAGCAAAAGCCAGGACATCATGTAGCACCATGTGCCTGCTTTATTTGGACTGACCTATGGGAATGTTGTAAACCCTCTCCCTCCCTTAAGGCCTTTCCTTCAGCAGCAGCGTCTCTACTTTGTGTTTGCCAACATGCTGAGCTCTGTGTCGGCCTGGCTGGTCATCATCCTCCTCATCCTGCTCAGCCTGCTGCCTGAGATCCTGCTGCTGGTCCTCCGCAAGCCCCGCGGGCCCCACTCACGACAGGTACTGTCCACACATGCACAGATACCGTATCGTTTTAATGTTAAAGCAGAAAGCAACTGTTCAAAACACTTCATAGTAGTTTTCCTGTGTTCATATCCTTCATAATTTCTACGGGCTATAACTTGTCCTTTATGCGTCAGTGCACTGAGGCGACGTTCAGACGTCCCTGTGTTTACCTGTATTTCTGTTTATGGATCATAACCATCTTTGTTTCAACTTATAATTAATATTTTGTCCTTGAAAGTAGCCTTTTGTCTCCAAGAAGTCTTGGTCATGCTTGACGGAGCCCGTTGCTCTAAACATACATTAAAGAGCTCCTCCATAGCGGTCTGATTTGTGATGTTGATATGGATGGAGATCAGAGGAATAATCAAATTTGCCCCAATCTCCCTTCTGAGGCTAGTATCCCCTGGTATAGTCTGTTACTCAATTAACTCCCCATAACGCAAATTAGTTTTCCTTCAAAGTATTAGGAATGGTGTGATGACTCATAATTTGGTTATATGAAATCCATCGATTTTGATTTTTCAACAAAAATATCCCACTACAAATGCTTCTTTTTTGTACAGCCGATAAATGTAAATGTTTGACAACCTCATAATGATTTTCAGAATTTTCATGAGACCAGATTAAAAGGTGTCAGACACACACACTGGGTGGGGCAGCTATTTGTGCACAATGGAACTCATTGTCTGTCTCTTCTATGGTTCAAATACATTTTATAAAATATTTATCAATATTTATATTTAGGTTGTTTTTGCTCTCAGGTAAACAAAAAAAAACTGGTTTGATATTACATTAATTCAGACCAAGAAAGGTTACATTTAACCCACAATACCAATACTCTTCTAAAGGCAAGAGTCTAACCTGATACCATTGAGGAAAGTGGTTGAAAGCTATAGGGTCTCGGCAAAGGCCAACACTTACCCCACCCCAGAGCTATATATATATTTTGTTGATGGGAGAGAGACAATTCCCTATGAAATGACCTGCTGTAAACAAGCAAAACAGAGCAGTGAATTTAAGATGTTTTTATTGATTAGCATTCAACATAATGTGTATCCAAGTCTGTACTGTGATGTCAACGTTCACTTAGCAACGGCTATAGAGGAGAAAGAGGCGCTTCAGACAGAAACCGCATTGGTCCAACTCTCTCTATATACACTCACTGATCAGTTTATTAGGTACACCAATCTAGTACTGGGTCGGACCCCCCTTTGCCTCCAGAACAGCCTGAGTTCTTCGGGGCATGGATTCTACAAGTCGGAAAAGTTCCACAGGAATGTTGGTCCATGCTGACGCGATGGCATCACACAGTTGCTGCAGATTGGACGGCGGTACACCACCACCATCCTGTACCGTTGACACCAGCCAGGATGGGTCCATGGACTCATGCTGCTTACGCCAAATCCAGACTCTACCATCAGCATGACGTAACAGGAACCGTGATTCGTTGGACCAGGCAATGTTTTTCTGCTCAATTGTCCAGTATTGGTGATCACATGCCCACTGGAGCTGCTGCTTCTTGTTTTGAGCTGATAGTAGTGGAACCCGGTGTGGTCGCTGCAATAGCCCATCCGTGACTAGGATCAACGAGTTGTGCGTTCCAAGATGCCGTTCTGCACACCACTGTTGTACTGTGCTGTTATTTGTCTGTTTGTGGCCCGCCTGTTAGCTTGCACGATACTTGCCATTTTCCTTCGACCTCTCGTCAATTAGCTGTTTTCGCCCACAGGACTGCCGCTGACTGGATGCTTTTTGTTTGTCACACCATTCTCCGTAAACTCTAGACCAGGGGTCTCCAAATGAAACAATTATTATTTTTTGCTTTCAAATAGGCTCATTCTTCTCTTCTCTGTGGGCAGAAACTCTTCCCTGGGTCCTTAGTGTACAAGAGATGTGTTCTTCTGTCAATATAACTGGTAAGATGATGGTTAATAAACAGTATTTGGCACAACAGGCACCATAAAATGATTTTGTATTTTCCCGAATTCTGTTTTATTTTTCCTGGTTTTTGGAATTTCTTTTTTTTTACTATCAATATTACAATTATTCATAGAGAAACAACAACAACAATATATGTTCTTAGTCCATGTCAATGCTTAAGTCACATCAGAAGACCATTTCTGAGGTCTGGAGAAAAGAAAACGAACACATTTGGATTTATAAGTGTAATTCCCCATTAATTGCGCATCTAGTAAGAGAGGACTGTTAGTCTAACCATGTTTCTGCTGTTCGGCTGACTGCTGAAGCATATGTCAAGACAGTTTGCGAAACAATGGCAACCCAATTAATACAAATAATCATCAGGTAAGCCTACATTGCAGTTAACATTTAACAGTTAACATTTAATTGAGAATGTTTTTGGGGAAAGTCTTTGTCTACCCACAAGACAGTTATAATTAGCATCGCTAACTGGCTACATACAGAGTGATAGACAAACGTGCGCACCAAACAGACAGATGGGCAATATTGCTGGAAATTAATTGGCAGATATTGTGTTAAGTTTGACTTTTTAAACCAATAGCGGCTAATCAGGGGTGGGATAATGTCAATGTGGCTTTGATTGGATAGTAGCCAGGAGCTTTATGTTTGACAGCTTGCGATGGAACACTTGAAAAAATGCATGTACTTTCAGAATTGATTGGTGAGTTACTCATAGGTGGGCTGCGATCTACTGGTAGCTGTTGGAGACCCCTGCACTAGACACTGTCGTGCGTAAAAAGCCCAGGAGGGTGGCCGTTTCTGAGGTACTGGATCCGGCGCGCTTGGCACAGATCATGCCACACTCAAAGTTGCTTAGGTCACTCATTTTCCCCATTCAAACGTTAAATCGAACAGTAACTGGATGCCTGTCTGCCTGCTTTATATAGCAAGCCATGGCCGTGTGACTCACTGTCTGTAGGAGGGAACCATTTTCGTCAACGGGGTGGTGTACGTAATTAACTGGCTGGTGAGTGTGTGTGTGTGTATGTATACAGTACCAGTCAAAAGTTTGAACACACCTACTCATTCAAGGGTTTTTCTTTATCTAAATTGTAGAATAATAGTGAAGACATCAAAACTAGGAAATAACACATATGGAATCATGTAGTAACCAAAAAAGTGTTAAACAAATCAAAATATATTTGAGATTCTTAAAATAGCCACCCTTTACCTTGATGACAGCTTTGCACACTCTTGGCATTCTCTCATCCAGCTTCACCTGGAATGCTTTTCCAACAGTCTTGAAGGAATTCCCACATATGCTGCTTTTCCTTCACTCTGCGGTCCGACTCATCCCAAACCATCTCAATTGGGTTGAGGTTGGGTGATTGTGGAGGCCAGGTCATCTGATGCAGCACTCCATCACTCTCCTTCTTGGTAAAATAGCCCTTACACAGCCTGGAGGTGTGTTGGGACATTGTCCTGTTGAAAAACAAATGATAGTCCCACTAAGCCCAAAACAGATGGGATCGCGTATCGCTGCAGAATGCTGTGGTAGCCGTGCTGGTTAAGTGTGCCTTGAATTCTAAATAAATCACAGACAGTGTCACCAGCAAAGCACCTCCACACCATAACACCTCCTCCTCCATGCTTTATGGTGGGAACTACACATGCGGAGATCATCCGTTCACCTGCACCGCGTCTCACAAAGACTCGGCGGCTGAAACCAAAAATCTCAAATTTGGACTCCAGACTAAAGGACACATTTCCACCGGTCTAATGTCCATTGCTCGTTTTTCTTGGGCCAAGCAGGTCTCTTCTTCTTATTGGTGTCCTTTAGTAGTGGTTTCTTTGCAGCAATTCGACCATGAAGGCCTGATTCACACAGTCCCCTCTGAACAGTTGATGTTGAGATGTGTCTGTGACTTGAACTCTGTGAAGCATTTATTTTGGCTGCAATTTCTGAGGTTGGTAACTCTAATGAACTTATCCTCTGCAGCAGAGGTAACTCTGGGTTTTCCATTCCTGTGGCGGTCCTCATGAGAGCCAGTTTCATCATAGCGCTTGATGGTTTTTGCGACTGCACTTGAAGAAACTTTAAAAGTTATTGAATTGTTCCGTATAGACTGACCGAAATGTCTTAAAGTAATAATGGACTGTCGTTTCTCTTTGCTTATTTGAGATGATCTTGCCATAATATGGACCTTGTCACAACACAACTGATTGGCTCAAATGCATTAAGAAGGAAAGAAATTCCACAAATTAAATTTTAAGAAGGCACACCTGTTAATTGAACTGCATTCTATGTGACTACCTCATGAAGCTGGTTGAGAGAATGCCAAGAGTGTACAAAGCTGTCATCAAGGCAAAGGGTGGATATTTGAAGAATCTCAAATATAAAATATATTTTGATTTGTTTAACACTTTTTTTGGTTACTGCATGATTCCATATGTGCTATTTCATAGTTTTGATGTCTTCACTATTATTCTACAATGTAAAATTTTTTTACAAATTAAGAAAAACCCTTGAATGAGTAGGTGTGTCCAAATGTTTGACTGGTAGTGTGTGTGTATATATACAGTTGACGTCGGAAGTTTACATACACTTAGGTTAGAGTCATTAAAACTTGTTTTTCACTCCACATTTCTTGTTAACAAACTATAGTTTTGGCAAGTCGGTTAGGACATCTACTTTGTGCATGACACAAGTAATTTTTCCAACAATTGTTTAAAGACAGATTATTTCACTTATAATTCACTGTATCACAATTCCAGTGTGTCAGAAGTTTACATACACTAAGTTGACTGTGCCTTTTAAACAGCTTGGAAAATTCCAGAAAATTATGTCATGGCTTTAGAAGCTTCTGATAGGCTAATTGACATAATTTGAGTCAATTGGAGGTGTACCTGTGGATGTATTTCAAGGCCTACCTTCAAACTCAGTGCCTCTTTGCTTGACATCATGGGAAAATCAAAAGAAATCAGCCAAGACCTTAGAAAAACAATTGTAGACCTCCACAAGTCTGGTTCATCCTTGGGAGCAATTTCCAAATGCCTGAAGGTACCACGTTCATCTGTACAAACAATAGTACGCAAGTATAAACACCATGGGACCACGCAGCCGTCATACCGCTCAGGAAGGAGACGTGTTCTGTCTCTTAGAGATGAACGTGCGAAAAGTGCAAATCAATCCCAGAACAGCAGCAAAGGACCTTGTGAAGATGCTGGAGGAAACGGGTACAAAAATATCTATATCAACAGTAAAACGAGTCCTATATCGACATAACCTGAAAAGCCGCTCAGCAAGGAAGAAGCCACTGCTCCAAAACCATAATGACCATCGTTATGTTTGGAGGAAAAAGGGGACGCTTGCAAGATGAAGAACACCATCCCAACCATGAAGCACGGGGGTGGCAGCATCATGCTGTGGGGGTGCTTTGCTGCAGGAGGGACTGGTGCACTTCACAAAATAGATGGCATCATGAGGAAGGAAAATTATGTGGATATATTGAAGCAACATCTCAAGACATCAGTCAGGAAGTGAAAGCTTGGTCTCAAATGGGTCTTCCAAATGGACAATGACCCCAAACATACTTCCAAAGTTGTGGCAAAATGGCTTAAGGACAACAAAGTCAAGGTATTGGAGTGGCCGTCACAAAGCCCTGACCTCAATCCTATAGAACATTTGTGGGCAGAACTGAAAAAGCGTGTGCGAGCAAGGAGGCCTAAAAACCTGACTCAGTTACACCAGCTCTGTCAGGAGGAATGGGCCAAAATTCACCCAAGTTATTGTGGGATGCTTCTGGAAGGCTACCTGAAACGTTTGACCCAAGTTAAACAATTTAAAGGCAATGCTACCAAATATTAATTGAGTGTATGTAAACTTCTGACCCACTGGGAATGTGATGAAATAAATAAAAGCTGAAATAAATCATTCTCTCTACTATTATTCTGACATTTCACATTATTAAAATAAAGTGGTAATCCTAACTGACCTAAGACAGGGATTTTTTACTAAGTTTAAATGTATTTGGCTAAGGTATATGTAAACTTACGAAAACGGTCAAAAACTTTAGAACACCTACTAATTCAAGGGTTTTTCTTTATATTTACTATTTTCTACATTGTAGAATAATAGTGAAGACATCGAAATGATTAAATAATTTCAGCCCTGCTAGAGCTGTCCCGGTCAACTGTAAGTGCTGTTATTGTGAAGTAGAAACGTTTAGGAGCAACAACAGCTCAGCTGTGAAGTGGTAGGCCACACAAGCACACAGAACGGGACCACCGAGTGCTGAAGCACGTAGCGCGTAAAAATCATCTGTCTTCGTTTGCAACACTCACTACCCAGTTCCAAACTGCCTCTGGAAGCAACCTCGGCACAAGAACTGTTCATCGGGAGCTTCATGAAATGGGTTTCCATGGCCATGCGCAATGCCAAGCGTCGCCTGGAGTGGTGTAAAGCTCGCCGCCATTGGACTCTGGAGCAGTGGAAATACGTTTTCTGCAGTGATGAACTCTTCACCATCTGGCATTCTGATGGACTAATCTGGAGGGTTAATATATTATTCTTTTGGGGGGTGATTATATTTGCCCTGTTACACAGTTGTACGTTTCTTGCATATCCCAACTCCCCTTGAGACACCCACAGCGCCCCTGGAGCAATTAGGGTTAAGTGCCTTGTTTAATGGCACAGCGACAAGAGTTTTCACCATACCGGCTCCGGTATTCGAACCAGCAACCTTTTGGTTAATGGCCCAACGCTCGAGGCTACCTGCCGCCCCTAAATATCACTATGCCCCACCCTAACTAAATGCTGTCTCTTTAACTATACTTCTCTGTATTAATACATTCTCTACAGTCTCGCTCTCCCTCTCTCACTTCTTCTTATTGCCTCTTCTGTTTCTCCCTTTCTGTCCTGCCTGCTTTGCTGCAGATCAAGCAACGGCTTCCTTCGTCGGGGACGTCCACTATCTTCATGCTGTCGCAGACCGCCAGTACTCACAGCTTCTCCTGGAGTGACTGAGGTCTCTCTCTGCCTGCTTTTTCCCTTTACCGCGTCTCCTCTTCACTCCTCCTTTTACCCCACTCTCCTCCTTTTACCGCTCCTCCTCCTTTTACCGCTCCTCTCCTCCCTTTACCTTCTCTCTCCTCTCCTCCTATCTGTCCTGTACTGCTTGTCCTTCTTCCTTTAACATCCAGCATCCACCCTCCCTTGATTGACCATTCTAGAGGTTCCTTGTTCAGTTCATGGTGAGGTTAAAGAGACGCTACCTTTTGAAGGTTCTACCACCTTCTAGACTGGGTGGTACATTTTTGTTATGTCAGGATAATTTGAGAATGCTTATGTAAATGCTGGGTTGCCCAATGCCCAGCCATCTGTCACTTCCCCAGCAATTGTGGTTTTTGGTTTGTTGCTGCAGCGTTGGTCCTATGTCTTCTTCAGTATGTCTGAGTGCATCAGTCATTGTGTCTTACCTGCCTGTGCTGCCACTGTGTCTACAGTCTCTGCATGCCTGTCCAGGTGAATGCAGCACGCAAACACATGAGGTTAACCTGCATGCCAGCGTGCCCCAGACTCCAGCCAACCCCATACCCTGGACCCCACCACAACTGCAGTGGGCCACTACAGATATTTCTGGGTGGTTGTGTGTTGCTCTGAATGTGTCTGTTTTTAATCATACCTTTTATAGTGAAAGTCACCAAATGCCTCAAAGGATATTTGAAGTATTTGGATGGCTGTACCAATAATGTGTATTAGTCCGTTAAGATGGCTTTGTGTTTACTTTAAATAACACAACATTAAGTACAATGAGAGCTTTCTAAAACATTGACCCTCCTGGGTAGAGGAGAGCGAATTCACCAAGGAGAGTGTGTGTTTAAACTACATTACATTGTCCACCTTCTGTCTCAAGTGTGTAAGTGTCTGTCTGTCAGCACGAGGTGCCATTAGTGTCTCTTGCCTCACCCTTTCAGAAGAAGCTGGTGGTTCTGTCGGGCGAGGGGGAAACCCAGTCTCCCCGGTCTACAGCCAGGCCCCTGCTCATGCAAACCTTTTCAGACGAGTCCAATACTATCCTATGAACAGGTACTAACCCCAACTCTGCCCCTAAGTTAAAACAATCAAATACCCCCCAAAAGAAACCCTTTAGCAGTCTAGATCTGCCGGGGCCCATTTCTCTTTAACTGTAACTAGAATCCAGTATTCTACTCCAAATCCTGCTTTCCGTGCCTTCAATATGTAAGCTCCTCTTTTAAGAACTTGGTTCAGCCCTCTAACGGCGACCGTAACCCATACTTCCTGTGTGCTAAGCTCTTATTGGTTGGCTGAAAAGTGTGTTTGTCATAATGGCTGCTTCATATTTTTGCTTGTGAAATATGTACATACATTCTTATGGACAAAGATTTAGATAAACATTTCACTTGCCGAATGTATAAATTGGTGTCAGAAGGGGGAGCCTTTTCCAATATGATGCAATAAGCCAGGACAGTGAATGCTCCTTTCAGCCTCCCAGTAGATGACCAGCTCATTGTGGCCTTGCATGTGGTCTTTAATGATTTCTAGTTACCCTTTTGACTAAGTATCGAGTCCGTTGTGGAATGGGGATTAATCGGTCTCATCAGTGTGTGTGTGTGTGTGTGTGAATGGGAGTAAGTCTGTTCTGTTTCTTTTGCCTCTTTATTCGTAATGAAATATTGCAGACCTCATAATCTGCCTTTTTAATTCTCCCCTTATGGCGTTGTCATTTATGTGGTGGTTGTGGTATTCCCCCCCTCCCCCAGTTGCATGTGCAATGTACTGCTTGTGTCACTGGCATCTTGTGTTTTCCATTTGCAGGTACTGCATTTTATGTTAAGCTTTTCCTTTGTCAGATAGAATGTTGCTCTTACTATGTCAAAATGAACTGACCGTTGCCTGGGGTGAATGTGGTTGGGTTCCATTCAGGGCTCTAAAGTGCGACCATTTTGGTCCAATATGCTCCCAAATATTTTGCTGTGCGACCTGACATTTTAATTTGGGAGCACCAGAGCGACTACAAAAATATCAGCGGATTATAATTGTTGTAATGATTAAAGGAAAGGGGATACCTAGTCAGTTACACAACTGAATGCATTCAACCGAAATGTGTCTTCAGCATTTAACCCAACTCATCTGAATCAGAGAGGTGCGGGGGGCTGCCTTAATCGACGTCCACGTCATTGGCGCCCGGGGAGCAGTTGTTGTGGGGGTTAACTGCCTTGCTCAAGGGCAGAACGGCCGATTATACAGCTCGAACCGCTAGGCTACCTGCCGCCCCTTCGCTGTTTCCGAGTGCCCTAGATAAAAAAGCGAGTGCAGATTCCTGACCGTGGTGGTTGCACCATTACTACAGAGAACTGCTTGTCTGTAGCCCAAACCGTTCGAAACTTGTGACCGTATTACCGGCGCTACGTTTTTTTCCAGCTGCAGCTGGATGCATCTCCATTGGTGGGACGCATTTTACATTAATAAACCACGTCGCGGGGCGGTAACACCTTGTTCAATCATGTTACCTCATTAGGTAGCTAGCTAGCTAACAACCTGGTAACCTTACCAGTATATCTAAACATTTGATGGCACAGAAATAATGGTAAAGGGAGAGCTTTTTCAAGAGATCAGTGATCATCATAGTAATGAATGACTGATTTGCACGTCACGCACATCTTGAAATTATTAAAGAGACGGGGTACCGGCATTTAATGTAATGCATCTCAAATAGGAAACAGCGCTTTTTACACAATGTAGAAAACTAATAGTCCACAAATTACTTTGTAATTTCAATGACAGGTATTTCTGTCAACATTTCAGCTTTTATAATAAACAAATGTCTTAACAGTGTTAGATATTACTTTCTAGGGTACAAAATGTGCTTCAAAAGTACCTAGAATTCATAAAGGCCCAATAAAGGCTGTATCTCAATCTATTTTTAAATTACATTTTCTGGTGCTCCTAAATTTTATGTGCTGCTCCTAACTTTTTTAAATTGGGAGCACCAGTGCTACCAATGTACAATGCTAATTTAGAGCCCTGGTTCTATTTATTGTAAAGGCTGGGTTAACACCAGGCTTTATGCTCACATCCATCACCTGTATTTAACCTGCTTCTCTATTCTTCCCAGCCTTCAGAGGACTCCCTCCTAAAAACATTCAGGTAAAACAAGGGCTAATCTCACATGTCTAAATCCTTGGCTCTCGCCTCATGGTCTTCTTGGGTTTCATAGACTTCTAGAATCATTGGGATGATCACATGAAGTCAGAGCAGTAGACATTCTATGATTTGATTTCAGCTGATCTCTGTTTTCAGGGGAGGTGTGTCCAATCAATTGTATTTGGGGGTATGTGGTCAATTCCATCTGATTTTGGGGGTCAACATTTAATGGTGTCTGTGTCATGGTGCTGCTCTGTGTTGGGACCTTCCAGTGGTTGGCATTTGGCAGGAGCAGGGTTCTGTCTATAAAGTTGACTGACTTCTGTCTCTGTGTGTTTGTCCTTTCCAGATCGCTGCCATCACGCCCTTGTCCTACAAGCACCTGATCGGGCAGGAGTGAAGGGCAGAAAGGAGGAGCAACTACACTGCGGCCAGTGTCTTTCAGGCCCCCATGGCAGTCAGGTTGACTGCCTGCACTTTTGCCTGATCTAAAAAGAAAATCGAAATCGCTAGAAGAGCCAGGGGTGGACTCCACTGTCCCCCTGCTCTCTCCGTCCTTCCCCTCTTCCTGTTTCCCTCTGCATGTCTGCAGAGAACTGCACCACCGGCCCACGCAGCACAGGCCATTTTTACCATGTTTTTACTGCACTGTTCAGACAGGAGGCATGAGTTTCCGCTGTTTATTTTTCTTTCCTTTCTTGAATTCTTGCTTAACAAATGTAAATGAATGCGTACAAGGCTGCCTTGTCAGTAGTACTACTAAGATCTGCTGTGTTGTAACATGCAGCAACACCTCCACTGTCCCAGAATGATTCATCTGCATGAAACAAAGGAGGCTCCATGAATGCCACATTCCACTTGTTATTTCTTGTGTGTTTAGGTCAAGGTTTGTTAAAAAATATATCTATATAAATGTTACTTAACTTTCTGAAGCAAAGATTCTACAGTTCCAGGTCCAAATCATAGTTTATAAGTTACATGATTCCAGTCAAGTCCAGGGCAAAAGAGAGCATGTTCGCTCAGTGCAGACTACACTGCACACAGGTTACTGAATATCTTGAGGGAAAAAAAGTGCATTGGATACTGAGAAGGGAGGGTTAAGAGGCACAGCCCCCTACTGGGTTAAGGGAGGGTTTAGAGGCACAGCCCCCTACTGGTTAAAGGGAGGGTTAAGAGGCACAGCCCCCTACTGGTTAAAGGGTGGGTTAAGAGGCACAGCCCCCTACTGGGTTAAGGGAGGGTTAAGAGGCACAGCCCCCTACTGGGTAAAGGGAGGGTTTAGAGGCACAGCCCCCTACTGGTTAAAGGGAGGGTTAAGAGGCACAGCCCCCTACTGGTTAAAGGGAGGGTTTAGAGGCACAGCCCCCTACTGGGTTAAGGGAGGGTTTAGAGGCACAGCCCCCTACTGGGTTAAGGGAGGGTTTAGAGGCACAGCCCCCTACTGGGTTAAGGGTGGGTTTAGAGGCACAGCTCCCTACTGGTTAAAGGGAGGGTTTAGAGGCACAGCCCCCTACTGGGTTAAGGGAGGGTTTAGAGGCACAGCCCCCTACTGGGTTAAGGGAGGGTTTAGAGGCACAGCCCCCTACTGGGTTAAGGGAGGGTTTAGAGGCACAGCCCCCTACTGGGTTAAGGGAGGGTTTAGAGGCACAGCCCCCTACTGGGTTAAGGGAGGGTTAAGAGGCACAGCCCCCTACTGGTTAAAGGGAGGGTTTAGAGGCACAGCCCCTTACTGGTTAAAGGGAGGGTTTAGAGGCACAGCCCCCTACTGGTTAAAGGGAGGGTTTAGAGGCACAGCCCCCTACTGGTTAAAGGGAGGGTTTAGAGGCACAGCCCCCTACTGGGTTAAGGGTGGGTTTAGAGGCACAGCCCCCTACTGGGTTAAGGGTGGGTTTAGAGGCACAGCCCCCTACTGGGTTAAGGGAGGGTTTAGAGGCACAGCCCCCTACTGGGTTAAGGGAGGGTTTAGAGGCACAGCTCCCTACTGGTTGAAGGGAGGGTTTGGAGACACAGCCCCCTACTGGGTTAAGGGTGGGTTAAGAGGCACAGCCCCCTACTGGGTTAAGGGAGGGTTTAGAGGCACAGCCCCCTACTGGTTAAAGGGAGGGTTTAGAGGCACAGCCCCCTACTGGGTTAAGTCTCCATTTTCCCAAAAAGTGTGTATGTGATTTAATCAAAATGACTGGTAATGAGTTGTGCTTGCCAACATTTCTACCTGGTTCTGTGTTTGGAGCATGACATGTATCTTCCAAGCAGAAGGCCGGACATGAGTCTTCGAAGGCCGGTGATAATATAAGAAAATCCCAATTGGATTGAGAAAATTATTACATGTGATGTAGTTATAGATCTTAACCTGTTTGAATGCCTAATGCTTGAAGCCAAAAAATGTGTCTGAGCTGGGGAGATGCAAGTGTCATGCCCAGCACCCTCCAAATGATTGCAAAATATGTTGCTGAGAGTGTGAGCAAGTTGTTTGTGTGTGCGCGTTTGTCATGCATCTGTTACCCAGCAGCACAGCTGTTCTGGATTGGAACGATGGCCTAAAAAGCAACCTTTTTGTTACATTAAGACACGTACAGCTTTTAACAGGAATACCTGTAGCTACCTTGTAGATTAGCACGTGGTTGTCATGACCTGTCCTCTAAAGTTCTGTGGATTTTCCTTTGGGCATGTGGGCACAAAGGCACATTTGTCATATGCCGAAACACACATGCATAATGCGCACACACCTACGCATTCACAAATGCGCACATGCACTAAAAGTCTAAAATGAGGTATCTATGTCCCATTACCAGTTAGTGTTTGTCAAAGATGGGCTGACGTTGGGTGGGTAAAGATCCCAACTCCAGACTTTCTCTTGTCAGTTAATGCGACTGTGAGGCTTTCTACCCACCTGCTTACCTTTCATCAACAACCATATCCATTTACCATATCTGAGATGGGTTTCTTACTGACTTCTAGCGTTAGTGCTTCATACATTCCATTTCTACATGCCATGATTTGAGTCACTTTTAGATACTATGGGACGATTTTTGGAACGTGTAAGAATGTATTTGACATATTTATTGTTCTGAGTAATTTTACTCACAAATCGTATATTTTTATTACATACATCATTTTTTATTGTAGAGAATTATCAGCTTTGTGCAATTTCAGTATGCCTGTGTTACTTCAGACAAGATGTGTGCCCCTGTGCCAACCCATATCATATGTATCTCACACACCTGCAGGTATATCCTACCTTACACCTTCACCATATCCTCTCCCTCCACCGTTCTGGTCGCAGGTCAGATTACAGAGCACTGGTTAGAGGTCAGTTAAGCCATATCTAGGCTTGGAATGGAGCCTCTTTTAGTTTTGGCACAGGGGTATGTCTTGTCCTTTAAAAAATGCCATAACTATCAAATATTTGATAATGATGGCTATAGTTCCTAAGTTGAGTAGCTATAGTCCAGATGGGCTTCATTCCAGCTCCTTAGTGGTTGGAGATACTGTAACAGCTACATGATGGCTGTACATGACCTGTGACATGATACTGAGCATGTGCAACCTGGTGCCCCTCCCCTCTGTCACACTTGTCAGAATTCCAGACACGGCTTCTATGCCAAATGTGATTTACCATACTTTCATATATCACATGCTATACCAGCTTGTGGAGGAGAAATGTATATATTTTTCTTGACTTCAAGGGTCTGGAGTTTCCAGAGGATTGTGTACACCAGATGGCTATATCACGGGGAACTCTTTGTAACGTTTCCTTTTGAAACACTAAAGCTATCAGGAGGCTGAGTATAGGCTGTGCTCAGACCAGCCTGAAGACACTGCTGGACTCTCACCTGCCTGGGCTGTGTCCTAGGTCAGGGGGTAGGAGGAGGACTTACTGTATGGGGAGGGGGGGGCTGCATTACAGATGCATTTTTCAAAAGCTTACTAAATTTATTGAATTCTCATGTTTTGCCTGACCAAAAAAAGAAAGAAAATGATTGTTTTTTAAATGCAACCCTTTTTCCAGCCACTTTTGTAAGAATAATCGAAACGTCCAAAAAAAAGCAAGAGCGGCTGGATGAATGTGGAGAATGGCCCTGTCCACGGGTGACCGCTGGGGTGGGGTTCTGTGGGTTGACGGGCACAAAATGGGCACCTCACCCCGGCGCCAGGACCACCCCACATCAGGCCCCTCAGGCTCCAGCCTCGGCACTCTGAACCTCCGACCTGAATGTAGCACTTTAAGACCAGTCTGTTCAACACAGTTTTTCTGAAATAAATCAGAATGTTATGAAGAATGTCTTCTGTTTTTATTTATGAATTTGTGGTATGTTTGAGGGAACTTGTGTGTATCAGCAAGCATACTAAGCTTATGCTTAACATGGTCTGTTAGTATGGGCTTTGCAGAACTGCACGCATGTTGTGTGTGTGTGTGTGTGTGTGACACAGGAGGCTGGTGGTAGGAGGACGGCTCATAATAATTGCTGGGATGGAGTGAATGAAATGGTATCAAACTCAGGAAAACCACGTGTTTGATGTATTTGATACCGTTTATTCCATTCCAGCAATTACAATGAGCCCATCCTCCCCAATTAAGTCACCACCAGCCGCCTTTGGACATTGTGTGTGTGTGTGTACGCCTGGCCACACCAAGCAGATGCTCTGCGGTAATGAGGTGGCTGAGAGGCTTAACTGGATCAACTGTGCTGCTGAAGGCCAGAGCTCCACAGCAGAGTTCAGACGTACTGCTGACCGAGTGGCCCACAGCCCGCCACTCAACCTGCCACCACAGCACCACCCAACACTCCGTGTGTGAGTGTATTAATGTATGTGCATATCCTTCTGTTACTCTACTCTCTCTGTGGATACGTGTGCCTGAGTCCTGGTCGGTTGAGGGGAGACGTAGGCAGAGTAATCGGGGGAGTGGAGATGAGTGAAGCTCTGTCATTATGTACAATGACACGCATTCATGTTCCTTCGTTTGAATGTGTCCGTTGTGTGTTAATGTGTGTGCAATTGCATTGGCAGAACAATTTGTTGGCTTAGAAAAAGACGGGAGAATAATGTGCTGTTTACAATGGCTCTATTGACACAAATGTGTA
Organism: Coregonus clupeaformis; assembly: GCF_020615455.1. NCBI lineage: Eukaryota > Metazoa > Chordata > Actinopteri > Salmoniformes > Salmonidae > Coregonus > Coregonus clupeaformis. Next base: position 25,395,601 of record NC_059193.1, read on the forward strand.
GCACACGTTTCTGTGTGTGTGTCCCAGTATATTGAGTAGGAGGAAGCATTAACACTCGTGTCAGATAGCCCAGCAGTGCTGTATGCGATAGGTCAGCCAGGCAGCACTGTGCGGAATCAGCCCACAATCTGCTACAGGAATAAAGTGACCACTAAGACAGAGGAAAGGAGGAGGAGTCTTAAAAGTTGGGAGGGAGTTGGCAGTGTGTCAGGATGGGATCCACTGTGCCTCAGCAGCGGCAGAGCTGACGCACTAAAATTCAGACTGAGGGAGAGGGCAAGAGGGTGGGATAAGGGGAGGGTATAGAGGAAAAAGAGGAAGAGACGCCAGATGGAGGGTGCAGTGTTTGTTTTGAAGTGGCAGACTGGTGTTCATTAAGGGGTTTGTGGCTGCAGTTTAGAACTGGATACTCCCCCACTGGACTCAGGATATTAGTGAGTGTGTGAGGGAAAAGTGCATCGTTGCATCAGGACTCTGTCTTGGCCACAGCAGCCGGAAAACCTACCATCGATTTTTCTGTGTGGACTGCACACTTCTTCCTCCTCTGTGCAGTACTGGGTTGTTCTGTGGATGCGCTCTATGCGGCTCAAGGTGACTCAGGATCCGGATACAGCCCCTGGGAGCCTCCCGACTGGATCGCTGGACCTACAGGGGAAAGTGGGCTGAAGCTTCCTCTCTACCCCCTGGAAGTGGAGTCGGACTGGGGATAGGACCGTAGGATAGTCAGGAGGATGTGAGACCTTGACACCAGCCATTACCCACTACCAGGCCTGCTAGTGTTCTGTCTAGTCCTGTGGAGGTGGATAAGGGGGAAGGGAATGGGCCCAGCTTCACTGCAGGAGGAGACGGAACAGGAGCAGGAGCCAGGGGGAGAAATGGAGTGCTACCACAGCCTTCTGCAGGCTGGCTCTCAGCTAGAGAACACACTACAGCGTGAGTACCTCTCCTGTACTGCCCCCTTACTGGCATACGGGGACGTATAACTGCATCTTAAATAACATAGTAGCCTACATGGGGAAATATTATGCATTGTTAAATATACAATATATGGAGACAACACCGTCATAATACATGGGCAATATTAAAACGCATAGGGTAGCTTTAGGTCTATTGAGAGTTGTTGATGGGATGGTTGCTGCTGTAATCCAGCAGTAGTCATAACGTAGCCATGCAGGGATTAATGTGCTATTTTTAAACCCTGGGGGGATCGTTCTTATCCATAGTGATCATATGTAGAGGAGATATTTGTAAGTACATGCCACATCTGGGTGTGTTTGGAGAAATGCTGAACCAAGCGTTCCTTCAGTGAAATGAATGAACTATAGCTTTATTATACATTTTGTGACACTGAATTGATTAGAAAATACCCAGGGAAACTATCAAGGTACAGTTCTGTATGGTTGCTCGCAGCTTTTTGAAGTCGAGTGATAAAAAAATAAATGCAAACCTCTATTGGGGGAGGAATCCTGTAAGAGAAGCCAGATGGGCAGATTGGACAATTAAATGATGAAGACGAGTGGCGCTGCATCCCCACCATGGTCCAAATGCTACAGAAGACTGACGAGGTGATAAACAGTGCCCATGAAACCATATCCTCTACACATTCTCCTCTGTCCTTTCATTTCTATTGGATTGAAATACAAATACAATGAAGAAGAAAGGGCTAGTTTCTCATCAGTGTTGATTCATTTCCAACTGTAGTGACAGTTTGTTGGACTTCAGTTACAGTACAGCTCATGGACAGAGGTGGTTTGTACCTCTAGTAGATTGGATTCTCTTCTCTGTAGAGGACTAACAGGATTGTGTGGTGACCTTTGGCACTGCTTTGTTGTTGTTCCCTTGTTCACTGACTTGTGCCCCTGTACTTCCCCTGTGTGAGGGTGTTGTCCTTGTCCACAGGCTGGCCTGTGTGTGAAGGTAACGGGGACATTGGGGAAAAGGCCCTCCCCCGGAGGTTCTATTTTTACCAGGTGGAGTTTGTTCAGTGTAATGATGTGTGTGTAATGTGAGCTAAATTCTGTGGGCCGGGCTGGATCTGCCAAGAGGACGAGGAGAGACTGCAGTATATGGAAAAAGCTTTACACACACACACTACAGATCAGTTACCTGTAAATCTTCACCTCCCTCCACCTGGTTGTATTTTAACCTGTCAATATCATTTACCTCTGTGTGTGTGAAGAAACATGGCAGACAGGGTTTAACAAACTGCTTTCCTATGAGTTATGTGAAGAATGGATCATTTTGAAGCCCCATCACGCATCCTGCAGTTCATCCTGAACTTGAACCTTCACCTACACATAGCCTACACCAGTGGCGGTTGGTGCCGTTTAAGATGAGGGAGGATGATAACAGCATATTGGATGACTGTCATTCATATTCCATTCACCCAGTTCAATGTAACATCGATAGGTTTAGGCTACTACATGATACTAAAATGTTCCCTATACCCATCATGAGGTTGCTACAATCTAGCCTATGAATGAAAGTTTACAACGTAGGTGCACAGTTTGAGAGAATTTTGAGTAATCAAGGTGACAGACAATGACACATTCAATACCGCCTTGCACACTCTTGCCTGCATCTAACTGATCTAGGGTGTAATCATTAGTCCAACAGTTGCAAATGAGAGTTTCTATTGGACAAATTCAGGTATGTTCATCCCTGTTTCGTTCCGTTTGCTTCCGTTTAAGAAACCTTTTCAACAGAATCGACGGAATGTATACACCCCTGGTCACACAGTTCACTTTCATAGCAGCCACATAAAAACAGCATGATCACTTTACACATTGTATATATAATACTATCTACGAGCTGTCCTCTCACCTTTTCCCTTCGCTTGTGGACTTCAGTGCACAACACAACAGCTGTCTGTGACCAAGCGAAAAAAAACTTTCTAAGCCAAACCTTCATATCATAACCGCTAACCGCTACACAACCTACATCGTTGTCACATCATAGTCAACATACAGTAGCTACTAGAACTAACGCGTTAGTAAACCCTCTACAATCATGCAGTACAGTGTACAGTCAGCAAGCAGTTTAGCAGTTACACCGGCAGGCCCTGGTGGCAATAAATTAATAAAACCAAAAGCTTACCTTGACTTGAAAGAGTTCCAGTGTTGGATCGCCATAGCCAGCTAGCTAACATAGCATCCCTCTCTGTTTGAGTCGGGTGTTTGAGTAGGCTAAACTAGCTAGCTGCATTCACTAGCTAAGTGAAAATACACCCAAGTATAGCTATCTCTCTCTCTATCACTTCTCCTTAATTTTGGAAGAAATTAATTTGTTCAAAACTGTTCAACTATTATCTTTCTCTCTCTTTGAGTCAACTACTCACCACATTTTATGCACTGCAGTGCTGTCTAGCTGTAGCTTATGCTTTCAGTACTAGATACATTTACTGCTCCTTCGATTGGGTGGACAGCATGTCAGTTCGTGCTGCAAGAGCTCTGATAGGTTAGAGGACTTCCTCCGGAAGTTTTCATAATTACAGGGTAAGTATTTGGAAGGGGGTGAGAACCATGAGCCTCCTAGGTGTTGTATTGAAGTCAATGTACCCAGAGGAGGACAGAAGCTAGCTGTCCTCCGGCTACACCATGGTGCTACCCTACAGAGTGCTGCTGAGGCTACTGTAGACCTCTATTGCAAAACTGTGTTTTTATCAATTATTTACATGTGAATATATTTAATATAGTTTTATCTAAAAAGGATAACTTTAATAATCTTTCACTATTTTTATGAAATTCACTGAGGAGGATGGTCCTCCCCTGGCCTACACAGTAATTTATGTGGCTCGGCCCGCCACAAGGAGTCACTAGAGCGTGATGAGCCAAGGAAAGCCCCCTGGACAAACCCTCCCCTAACCCGGACAACGCTGGGCCAATTGTGAGCCACCCTATGGGACTCCCGATCACGCCCGGCTGTGACACAGTCTGGGATCGATGCAGTACCTTAGACCGCTGTGCCATTCGGTAGGCAGGCATCCTAATTCTGATATTCCTTCCACTAATTCGTCTTTTGACCAATCACATCAGGTCTTTTCACATCAGATATTTTTCAGAGCTAATCCGATTGGTCAAAAGACCAATTAGTGAAAAAATCATCTAAATTGGGCTGCCCTGTCTAAACGCAGCCTAGAGACCCCATAACAAACCTCTTCAGTTAAACCTGTCAATCCCTGATAAACATACTCCAATTGGTAAGAGGTGTCTTTCATAGAAAAAGTAGTCTGTCTGTGCAGATGTTGTGCTATACACATTCATTATCTGTCCCAGTTCACAACAGAATATCACAAAGATGTTGCACCCACATTAGCTTTGCTGCACATTGATGCTAGGCAAAAGAAGCGTCTTGAAACATCCCAAATGATAAATCAGGTAAATAAATCACGACACATGAGTCTAGATGTGTGGAATTTCCTCCAACACTTTCCCTCTACCAAGCCCATCACTCCTTAGCACTGAAAGCCCTGTTTGGTAAAAATATCTGCTGACCTCAGAACAGTCTGAGCCATGGCCCTTTGTGTAATGTGTGTGTGTGTGTGTGTGTGTGTGTGTGTGTGTGAACGTGAAGGACTTCATGTATGTGATTATTGCATGTCTGTGCCTGTCTCTTTCTGTCTCGAGATTTGCCCATGTGCAGTATATTACTCTCTCTCTCTCTCTCTCCACACAATGTAGCCACTATGAGACATCACAGTGACTGTTGGCTGAAGGAATATGCTTCTGCCCTCCTCAGTAGGCCCACTGCCTGCCATCATGGCATGAGCAGTGCCAGTCGTGTGATATCAATGAAATTGAGTGGCACCCTTATCTAGCAAAATGTGTACTGTTTGCCCCCAAATGACTCAATCCCTTTGCATAGGAGTGCCCTGAGCACAGCTGCACTCTGGGAAGTAGGAGTGGTGCAGCACCCCCTGATAAATCTCAATGAAAGAATAATGAATATAAAAATGGTATATACAGTACCAGACAAAAGTTTGGACACACCTACTCATTCAAGGGTTTTTCTTTATTTTTACTATTTTTTACATTGTAGAATAATAGTGAAGACATCAAAACTAGAAAATAACACATATTGAATAATGTAGTAACCCAAAAAGTGTTAAACAAATCAAAACATATTTTATATTTGAGATTCCTCAAATAGCCACCCTTTGCCTTGATGCCCCGTGTAACTCAGTTGGTAGAGCATGGCGCTTGCAACGCCAGGGTTATGGGTTCGATTCCCACAGGGGGGCAGAATGTAAATGTATGCACTCTCTAACTGTAAGTCGCTCTGGTTAAGAGCGTCTGCTAAATGACTAAAATGTAAATGTAATGTAAAATGTAATGACAGCTCTTGGCAGTACCTTCTTCCATATGTTTGGGGAGTCTCCCACATGCCTTTTGGCGAACACCAAACGTGTTTGCTTATTTTTTTCTTTAAGCAATGGCTTTCTTTCTGGCCACTCTTCCGTAAAGCCCAGCTCTGTGGAGTGTACGGCTTAAAGAGGTCCTATGGACAGATACTCCAATCTCCGCTGTGGAGCTTTGCAGCTCCTTCAGGGTTATCTTTGGTCTCTTTGTTGCCTCTTTGATTAAAGCCCTCCTTGCCTGGTCCGTGAGTTTTGGTGGGTGGCCCTCTCTTGGCAGGTTTGTTGTGGTGCCATTTTTTTATAATGGATTTAATGGTGCTCCGTGGGATGTTCAAAGTTTCTGATATTTTTTTATAACCCAACCCTGATCTGTACTTCTCCACAACTTTGTCCCTGACCTGTTTGGAGAGTTCCTTGGTCTTCATGGTAACGCTTGCTTGGTGGTGCCCCTTGCTTAGTGGTGTTGCAGACTCTGGGGCCTTTCAGAACAGGTGTACAGTTGAAGTCGGAAGTTTACATACACTTAGGTTGGAGTCATTAAAACTAGTTTTTCAACCACTCCACACATTTCTTGTTAACAAACTATAGTTTTGGCAAGTTGGTTAGGACATCTATTTTGTGCATGACACAAGTAATTTTTCCAAATATTGTTTACAGACAGATTATTTCACTTATAATTCACTTTGTCACAATTCCAGTGGGTCAGAAGTTTACATACACTAAGTTGACTGTGCCTTTAAACAGCTTGGAAAATTCAGGAAAATGATGTCATGGCTTTAGAAGCTTCTGATGACATCATTTGAGTCAATTGGAGGTGTACCTGTGGATGTATTTCAAGGCCTACCTTCAAACTCAGTGTCTCTTTGCTTGACATCATAGGAAAATCAAAAGAAATCAGCCAAGACCTCCGAAAAACAATTGTAGACCTCCACAAGTCTGGTTCATCCTTGGGAGCAATTTCCAAATGCCTGAAGGTACCACGTTCATCTGTACAAACAATAGTACGCAAGTATAAATGCCATGGGACCACGCAGCCGTCATACTGCTCAGGAAGGAGACGCGTTCTCTCTCCTAGAGATGAACGTACTTTGGTGCGAAAAGTGCAAATCAATCCCAGAACAACAGCAATGGACCTTGTGAAGATGCTGGAGGAAACAGGTACAAAAGTATCTATATCCACAGTAAAACGAGTCCTATATCGACATAACCTGAAAGGCCGCTCAGCAAGGAAGAAGTCACTGCTCCAAAACCGCCATAAAAAACCCAGACTACAGTTTGAAACTGCACATGGGGACAAAGATCGTACTTTTTGGAGAAATGTCCTCTAGTCTGATGAAACAACAATAGAACTGTTTGGCCGTAATGACCATCGTTATGTTTGGAGGAAAAAGGGAGTTGCTTGCAAGCCGAAGAACACCATCCCAACCGTGAAGCACGGGGGTGGCAGCATCATGCTGTGGGGGTGCTTTGCTGCAGGAAGGTAAGGTGCACTTCACAAAATAGATGGCATCATGAGAAAGGAAAATTATGTGGATATATTGAAGCAACATCTCAAGACATCAGTCAGGAAGTTAAAGCTTGGTCGCAAATGGGTCTTCCAAATGGACAATGACCCCAAGCATACTTCCGAAGTTGTAGCAAAATGGCTTAAGGACAACAAAGTCAAGGTATTGGAGTGGCCATCACAAAGCCCTGACCTCAATCCTATAGAACATTTGTGGGCAGAACTGAAAAAGCGTGTGCGAGCAAGGAGGCCTACAAACCTGACTCAGTTACACCAGCTTTGTCAGGAGGAATGGGCCAGAATTCACCCAACTTATTGTTGGAAGCTTGTGGAAGGCTACCCGAAACGTTTGACCCAAGTTTAACAATTTAAAGGCAATGATACCAAATACTAATTGAGTGTATGTAAACTCCTGATCCACTGGGAATGTGATGAAATAAATAAAAGCTAAAATAAATCATTCTCTCTACTATTATTCTGACATTTTACATTCTTAAAATAAAGTGGTGATCCTAACTGACCTAAGACAGGGACTATTTTCTAGGATTAAATGTCAGGAATTGTGAAAAACTGAGTTGAAATGTATTTGGCTAAGGTGTATGTAAACTTCAGACTTCAACTGTATATACACTGAGATCATGTGACAGATCATGTGACACTTAGATTGCACACAGGTGGACTTTATTTAACTAATTATGTGACTTCTGAAGGTAATCGGTTGCACCAGATCTTATTTAGGGGCTTCATAGCAAAGGGGGTGAATACATATGCACGCACCACTTTTCTGTTTTTTCATTTCACTTCACCAATTTGGACTATTTTGTGTATGTCCATTACATGAAATCCAAATAAAAATCAATTTCAATTACAGGTTGTAATGCAACAAAATAGGAAAAACGCCAAGGGGGATGAATACTTTTGCAAGGCACTGTAAATACATAAAACTTATGTTTTTTTCAGCAATAAGGTACGATCTGTTAGGCTTCTGAAGTCATTTGTAGTAAAGTAACCAGAATCTTGTTGGAAGACTATTACAAGCAATTGAGACAGCTTCCGCCAGTTGGCTAATGTTGATGTTGAGCAAAAAACACATGGCTGCCTCACTTCGGCTTTAATCCACCAGGAATCCTATCTCCCTGTTCAGTAAACAAACGCTATCACAGATCACCTGCTATGGCCAGCCCTGCTTTAACCTGGGCCTTTAATCTGTCTGGCTGCCTGGGAGTCTGTCGCAGGACCCAGCTATGCTTAATGGGAAATATAATTTTCTGCGCCAGGGCAGAACAAACACAGAATATTTGAGTTTCGAAGCAGCAGACACTACTCAGTGAAGTCACCTGACTAGGCTTTGTTGCTTGGATGCTTTGACGAATCGAGTCGGCGGGGATAATTGTTTCCTAGCTGTGTGGCTGCCAAGTAGAAAGCATGATTTGGAGGTCCGGTGTGTTGTGCAGACATCTTGTTTAGCAGGCCAGGCAGAGACAGAGTGGTTTACATCATGTGATGAGTGATACAGAATGCTGATTCTAATCGGAGAGGGGCCGTGGTGGCGTCTTCCTGTGATCACAGACTAGCACGCATATTCAAAACACTGCAGCCTGCCTGCAGCACAGGCATTCTCCCTCTGATCTAGCACTATACTGTCTGCAGTAAGGCAGGACAGGCGGCTGCAGTGTGTTTGCTGTTATCAGTTTGTCAGTATTGTTTCGATTGCCTGTTATCATATCTAGTTGCCAGATATAGCCAATTTTCTCATTAAATTAAATCAAATCAAATGTATTTACATAACCCTTTTTACATTAGCAGATGTCACAAAGCGCTTATATAGAAACCCAGCCTAAAACCCCAAACAGCAAGCAATGCAGATGTAGAAGCACGGTGGCTAGGGAAAACTCCCTAGAAAGGCAGGAACCTAGGAAGAAACCAAGAAAGGAACCAGGCTCTGAGGGGTGGCCAGTCCTCTTCTGGTTGTGCTGGGTGGAGATTATAAGAGTACAGATTGTTCTTCAAGATGTTCATAGATGACCAGCAGGGTCAAATAATAATCAGTGGTTGTAGAGGGCGCTACAGGTCAGCACCTCAGGAGTAAATGTCAGTTGACTTTTCATAGCCGAGCATTCAGAGGTCGAGACAGCGGGTGCAGTAGAGAGGGAGGGAGGGAGGGAGGGAGGGAGCGAGAGAGAGAGAGGGAGGATAGAAACTGGAGGCTGAGACAGGGGGGGGTCGGGGGACACTGTGCCCCCCTCCGACGATACCCCCGGACAAGGCCAACCAGGCAGGATATAACCCCACCCACTTTGACAAAGCACAGCCCCCACACCACTAGAGGGATATCAATAGACCACCAACTTAGTACCCTGAGACAAGGCTGAGTATAGCCCACGAAGATCTCCTCCACCACACGAGCCCGAGGGGGCACGAAACAGGACAGGAAGATCACATCAGTGACTCAATCCAATCAAGTCGCGTATAGTGAAAAAAGCCTGGCACGATGTGATGCACCCCTCCTAGGGACGGCATGGAAGAGCCCTAGTAAGCCCCCGTAATAGGGTCAGAGGCAGAGAATCCCAGTGGAGAGAGGGGAGCCGGCCAGGCAGAGACGGCAAGGGCGGTTCGTCACTCCCGTGCCTTGCCGTTCACCTTCGCACCCCTGGGCCAGACTACACTCAATCATAGGACCTACTGAAGAGATGAGTCTTCAGTAAAGACTTAAAGGTCGAGACCGAGTCTGCGTCTCTCACATGGATAGGCAGACCATTCCATAAAAATTGAGCTCTATAGGAGAAAGCCCTGCCTCCATCTGTTTGCTTAGAAATTCTAGGAACAATAAGGAGGCCTGCGTCTTGTGACCATAGCGTACGTGTAGGAATGTACAGCATGACCAAATTGGAGAGATCGGTAGGAGCAAGCCCATGTAAATTTACATTTTAGTCATTTAGCAGACTCTCTTATCCAGAGCGACTTACAGTTAGTGAGTGCATACATTTACATACTGGCCCCCCGTGGGAATTGAACCCACAACTCTGGCGTTGCAAGCGCCATGCTCTACCAACTGAGCTACATGGGACTAATGCTTTGTAGGTTAGCAGTAAAACCTTGAAATCAGCCCTAGCCTTAACAGGAAGCCAGTGTAGAGAGGCTAGCACTGGAGTAATATGATCAAATGTTTTGGTTCTATTCAAGATTCTAGCAGCTGTGTTTAGCACTAACTGAAGTTTATTTAGTGCTTTATCCGGGTAGCCGGAGAGTAGAGCATTGCAGTAGTCTAATCTAGAAGTGGCAAAAGCATGGATTCGTTTTTCTGCTGCATGTGGCCTTTTCAAGCTCTCCGTAACATTCGAGCCATGGAAACATTAACTATTACACAGCCAGTCCATGATATCCATTTTCAACCTGACACTAACCAGTACCTGACAGTAACTCTACTCCATGGCTGTGTGTGAATGGCCCAGCCCAGGACAGCCCAGCCTGGCTTGGCCCAGCCCATGTCACTGTGTGTGTCAGTAACACTCATGAAATATTGACAAGAGATCAGCGGAGCTCATTACCGCTCCACACACTGACTCCCTGCCGGACACGGTTACCCCCGACGACAACGTGGAAAAGGACACCGTCACTCACAGGACGACTCTCCCTGCACCATCTCTCTCTTCCGCTCTCTCTCTACAGGGCGTCTTTCCATCTCTCTCTCTCTCTAGCTCTCTACACGGCATCTCTCTCTCTCTCTCTAGCTTTCTACGCGTCATCTTGATTGGTTGCATAAACTAGTCAACAGCAGACCAATATATATGACTATAAATGACTTTTAACATGTCTACTTTAGGGTTATGTAATGCTTGCTACTGGAGGTGAACTCAGTCTTCACTGTGGCTTCACTCATATCACTATTTTATTGTATATGTACAGTATAGTACGGGCAGTGTTTAAGTCCTGTCAACTGTGTTGAATGTGGAATGTTATGAGAGGAGAGAGTAATGGCGGGGGAAGCAGGTCACTGTGCTGCCTGCCACCACAGCGGGCCGGACACAGTATATGACCCCATGCTGCCTCTCCCCTGGTGACAGGAGAAGGGCGTGGAGAGGTATAATGACTGCCTCCTGCTGTGCTAGCCTGGATGTCACAGTGGATAGATGGGGTCCAGACCCGCCTCCGAATGATTAACTGACTTGAACCAGATAGCTGAGAGTCTGAAACCTTCCTTACCACTTTAACGTTGATGTTGTTTTGCATATGACCACTGGGAGGCAGTAAATCTGTTTGCGAAATCATCATCCTTATGGAAGATAACCATGGGTTGACACTTTCAAAGAGGCCTCACTAACCCCATTATTCTAATATCTCTCTCTCTCCATCTCCTCCTTTCCACAGAGGTGTCAGTCCCTATGAGTATGAAGGAGGTGGATGGTTACATTGAGAAGCAGGTGGCCTACCTGTCAGGTGGGAGCTCTTTACTCAGGAATGTCCTTTGGGTTCATAAACTCTGACCTGTGTTTACATTGGTTGTATAGATTCAGGCAGTGTCTACGAGATGTAAAAGTAGTAGTGACATGTTGAAACTAACACTGACACAGCTGTTCTCAGTTAATCCAACATTTATAGACTATTTAAATGATGGGTCAGCAAAGAACATAATATAATTGGTTAGTACATTGCTGAGTGTGATTGTTCATATTAAACCATTTTTCTTCCCAGGTGGGCGTGGTGAGGACTCCAGCGTGATTATCACCCTCCCAGAATACTCTGCTTTCAGTGACATTCCAGAGGAATCTTTAGCCAAAGTCTTAACATACCTCACCCTCATACCTCGGTGGGTGAACCACCATACTACACTACCTTCTACTATTCATCTCTCCTCATAACTTTCTCTGCAATGCAGTGTGTTCCTGCTTTAGTCCAGGGTTAGTATTCTTTGCACAGATGGCACTAGATGCTCTCTATCCCTCATCTATTTCGATGCCCTAGTGATGTCCTCTGTGCCAGCTCAGAGCAGGTATATCCTAAGGAGGAGGGATCATATCATTGGACATGGGCCAAAAGGGGAGTTTGAGTACAGGTCAACAGAGTCGATGAACATCCCTGTAAACAGATCTAATGTATTCACTCTGCAGGCTTTCTTTCTGCACCAAGACATATCATTTGTCTTAGGCTGCAGTTAGCTGTCAAATGAATTTAGTATATTATGAGTTTTTCACTACTATACCTATACCTTGAAGTCGTAAGTTTACATACACCTTAGCCAAATACATTTCAACTCAGTTTTTCACAATTCCTGACATTTAATCCTAGTAAGAATTCCCTGTCTTAGGTCAGTTAGGATCACCACTTTATTTTAAGAATGTGAATTGTCGGAATAATAGTAGAGAGAATTATTTATGTCAGCTTTTATTTATTTCATCACATTCCCACTGGGTCAGAAGTTTACATACACTTAATTAGTATTTGGTAGCATTGCCTTTAAATTGTTTAACTTGGGTCAAACATTTCAGGTAGCCTTCCACAAGCTTCCCACAATAAGTTGGGTGGATTTTGGCCCATTCCTCCTGACACAGCTGGTGTAACTGAGTCAGGTTTGTAGGCCTCCTTGCTCGCACACGCTTTTTCAGTTCTGCCCACAAATGTTCTATAGGATTGAGGTCAGGGCTTTGTGATGGCCACTCCAAAACCTTGACTTTGTTGTCCTTAAGCCATTTTGCCACAACTTTGGAAGTATGCTTGGGGTCATTGTCCATTTGGAAGACCCATTTGCGACCAAGCTTTAACTTCCTGACTGATGTCTTGAGATGTTGCTTCAATATATCCACATAATTTTCCTTCCTCATGATGCCATCTATTTTGTGAAGTGCTTCAGTCCCTCCTGCAGCAAAGCACCCCCACAGCATGATGCTGCCACCCCCATGCTTCACGGTTGGGATGGTGTTCTTCCGCTTGCAAGTTCCCCCTTTTTCCTCCAAACATAATGACGGTCATTATGGCCAAACAGTTATATTTTTGTTTCCTCAGACCAAAGGACATTTCTCCAAAAAGTACGATCTTTGTCCCCATGTGCAGTTGCAAACCGTTTTGGAGCAGTGGCTTCTTCCTTGCTGAGCGGCCTTTCAGGTGTTTATACTTGCGTACTATTGTTAGTACAGATGAACGTGGTACCTACAGGCGTTTGGAAATTGCTCCCAAGGATGAACCAGACTTGTGGAGGTCTACAATTTTTTTTCTGAGGTCTTGGCTAATTTCTTTTGATTTTCCCATGATGTCAAGCAAAGAGGCACTGAGGTAGGCCTTGAAATACATCCACAGGTACACCTCCACTTGACTCAAATGATGTCAATCAGAAGCTTCTAAAGCCATGACATCATTTTCTGGAATTTTCCAAGCTGTTTAAAGTCACAGTCAACTTAGTGTATGTAAACTTCTGACCCACTGGAATTGTGATACAGTGAATTATAAGTGAAATAATCTGTCTGTAAACAATTGTTGGAAAAATTACTACAAAGTAGATGTCCTAACCGACTTGCCAAAACTATAGTTTGTTAACAAGAAATGTGTGGAGTGGTTGAAAAACGAGTTTTAATGACTCCAACCTAAGTGTATGTAAACTTCCGACTTCAACTGTATTTGACTAGTAAAATTATACATTTGTTCAGTGAAAAGTACATGTGTTCAAATACTTTTATTGCTTGTGTTTGCAGAGCACGACAGCCAGGTGTAAAATTCATCATCATTTTAGACAGAAGACTGGATACTTGGACCTCAATCAAAACAGCACTTGCCAGAATTGCGGTGAGCGAGTTATAGTCTTGGCAAAATGTCGTGTGTGCGCGTGCACTCTCGTGCATGTGGTAATCTAGTATGGAAGTATGGTAACTATACTCAATGAGGTCTGGCCCTATCCAACTAAGGAACATATGATTTGCTGCTGTGGCAAAAAACAAAAATCCAGTTCAGAATTTCAGCACTAGACAGACTGGACGTCAGGGTGGGGAGCTGTCCATGGTTCTGAATTGCCCAGCGCTCAGTTCCTGCTGTTTTGTGATGGTATCATCTCTCGGTCTTTTGTTCATTAAAAATAACTAGTCGTGACTATATCAGTCAAATACTGCAGTTGCGTTGACACTGTTTATTATTGGTCATACATAGTTTTCAAAGAAAATGTTCTGTACTCAACGTATGAAACTTGAGTCCCGTGGCAAGGGAATTAAAATGCATTGGCCAGCACTCAGTTACGTGGATATTACCTGATGACGCTATACTTCGGCGAACGATGAGATTGCAGACAGCGCTGCCACCCTCCTCGTCGCAGCAGCGTTGATGCTGCGGCTGTGGTCCCGCAGCCAAGTAAAGGGAACCAGTAGCCTACCTTGGCACCGATTTGTAAGCGACGGGACGGGCGAGGTTTAGAATGATAGCATGATCGCATAAATGGCTGTAAACACGATGGCTGTGAGTTACCAGCGCCGAGGATTGCCCAGGATACGGAGGAGTCCGGTAACGCGCTTTTTAAATAGTTTGATTTAGTGCTAAAAGAGTTGTGGTCAAGTTTGGGTGGGCAGGGTGAATGCAGCATCGCTCACTGGCTGCAGCTTAAGCGTAGCACTGCGGTGCAGAGCCTGATTTCAGCTTAGTCATGCAATTGATGCAGTAAGACAGAGAACGATAGCTTGCTTATGTGAATATAAACCCGGCTGCAATATTTAGCATGTTGAGCTTGAAGGGCAATGTTTATGTTTGAAGTAGCCTAAAGCTAGATTTAGATAGCGAAGGCAAATTCATGTCAGAATTATTTTTGGAATAATCAACATTTCCCACTTTATTATGTCGATGTCCTATGCAAGTTTTAACAGCTGATTGTAACACCTACGTTTTAACAGCTGGCATCTTGAATTAAACCAAACCCATATGTTAGTAAGGCTAGACCTGCACCACCACAGATGTAATAAAAATGGGTGTGATCATTATTTTTCAAATTTAGCTAATATGATTGTCATCCTAAATGCTTTACTTGATATCTGATAATATTATTATTATTATTATTATTATTATTATTATTATTATTATTATTATTATTATTATTATTATTATTATTATTATATCTGATGCTGGAAATCGCTCTGAACTTCAATCAAAGCCTCATCCCTAAATATAATTCAGCATACCTACTGTCTGTTCTTGATTAGTGAAGCCATTTTATATTGACTGCAACTTCAATACACCTGTGATAGGCAGGATAGGTCCAGCTTTCCTTCTCTAATTGACAGTGGGTCAGACTGAGAGGCTTTATCTGCCTGAGCCTGATTGCTCGTTAGTGCTGTCAATATGTCCTGTCAGAGTGAACAGATGATGGCTATGCATCCAGAAGTCCCTTCCTTTCATAGTGAACAGACTGGCCTGGTGTTGGGTAAAGACATGGTCCAGGGTTTGTCAAAGCTCTAGATCAGGGCTGACTGTCCAACCCCAGGGGTGTGATCGTGTCCCTCTCCCTCCCTGTCTCCAGGCCTCCTTCCCTGGGAACCTCCACCTGGTGCTGGTGCTGAGACCCACCAGCTTCTTCCAGCGCACCGTCACAGACCTGGGCTTCCGCTTCAGCCAGGAGGACTTCATGCTCAAGATGCCAGTAAGGCAGATTATTTACCAAATCTAACACCACCACACACTCATCTTTGAAGAAGTGCACATAGTACTAAACACAGTCAATAATGTGCAGATGATTCTATATCTCCTATATTAGGTGGTGATGCTGAGCTCTGTGACAGACCTACTGAGATACATTGATGAGAACCAACTGACCTCAGAGTTTGGTGGAACCCTGGATTACTGCCACAGTGACTGGATCGTCCTGAGAACAGTGCATACTTTAAACTTACATACCATTAACCATGCAGCGACTCAGAACCCCAACACTAATATTACAACATGTCTGATGTGGAGTGACACATTCAAACTTGGCCTGTCTGTCTGCATCGTTCTGAGTGATGATGTCAGAGCATACATTGAGAAACGCTGTGATGACGTCCCTGTGTTGTGTGCTCTCTGGCTCCCCTCCAGGCCATAGAGAGCTTTGCGGTGACCGTTAAGGACATAGCTCAGATGCTGCAGGCATTTGGCACAGAGCTGGCAGAGACAGAGCTGCCAGATGAGGGCACGGCCATTGTACACCTCCTCTCAACCCACACTGACAAGTACAGGAAACTCAAGGTATAACGGCAGCACTCCATTTCACACACCTTTTACACTGGACTCTATGATAATGTGTGACAGTCTCGTATCAGTGGCAGACTAACTGACATCTAGTCTACATTTACCCCCTGATGTTTTATAGCTATTTTTCTTGTCTGTCTTGTACAGGAGGCGATATGGTCTGTATCGAAGGAGGGTCGTCACCTGCTGGCTAGCCTGGAGGCCTCTGGGAGAGAGGAGGATTCACTATGGGATGTCAGGCTGGACTGGGAGACTGTGCAGAGGTATATGACCTCAGAGGGATAATCATACTACTGTCTGCCTAAATGTTATAGAGTGGCCTTGTATTATAACCTCTCTCACGCTGGTCTTTAGGCTACTAGCCCAGCTGAGGGACATGGAGTCAGCCTTTGACGGCTTCTTTGAGAAGCATCATCTAAAGCTGCAACAGTACCTCCAGCTGCTCAGATACGAACACAGCTTCCAGGAGGTAAGACTGATCATTTACATATTTGATGGATTGTTGATGAATTGTCCTATGTCGAGAGGCAACTCTTGACGATACACATAGGGTGTACAGTTCAATTGGATATTGGATGGGGTGTTTTGAAGTTGGGAGGTGCAATGTGTGTAACTAATGTCTCTCTCTCCTCTTGTGGTCAGATGGAGTTGTCTCTAGAGCGTCTGGCGTCCCAGGAGAGAGAGGTGTCGTTGTCAGGGGAGACGCTGGCTCAAACAGAAAAGACACTCAGAGACCTGGACAACCTGGAGGCCCACGCACAGGTCAGTGTTAACACTAGGACACACCCCCTCATCAGATCAACAGACCAGGAATGCATCTAGTGTATACTTAAGCCTCAGGACCTGACCTACCAATGATGGTTGGCAGAGATAGTCTTCTCTGGGTCTCGTGCTTTTGTTAACAGCATTGGTTTCTGTAGCTAGGATTTAATTGTATTTGCAATGGTGATACTGTATGTGTGTAGACCTCCTGTATGTTATTGTATGTAACTGACTGTGGTGTCCTGGGTGTTGCTAGGAGGAGATGGGCCGTGCTCAGACCATCATCCTCCACGGTCACCAGCTGGCAGCCTGTCACCACTTCGCCATGGCCCTGATCGTGCAGCGCTGCAATGAGCTACGCCACCGCTGTGACATGCTCAGTAAGGCTCTCAGGGCCAAACACACACATCTCTCCCAGGTCTACCAACTGCTGCTACGTCTGGATCAGGTAGAGGATACACACATTTTTTACACTAATACACACAGGTGAGTACACACACTATCACACACACACACAACTACCCACAGTATTTAGCTGTTGATCTGAATAGATGAAGTGCTGGCACCAAACCAAGCGCTAATGTATTTTTTGATTACCGTGATACTCTGTCAAGTGTTAACGTATATCCGAATATGATTGGTCAGTGTGCATGACATTGTCTTGTCCCCTCCATAGGCCCAGAGTTGGTGTGATGACGGGGCCTACTTGTTGGCCCAGCAGCTGGTGGAAAAGTTCCAGTCTAAGGAGGGGGCCCAGGCTGCTCTGAAGGACGTAGACAGATTCCTGGAGGGGGCTCCGTCTCTCCTCAGCTCTGGACCTGACCTCCTGGCCATGGAGTTTGAGTCTGTCCTCACCCCAGAGATACAGGTTAAACACCAACCAACCAGTGTCTCTCATTCACAAACAGCTCCATGGTTTAAAGAGAAACGCCCTCTGTAATGGTTCTCATGAACGATCTGTGTATAATCTATCATAAAGCGTTCTATACACATAATACATTACATGACTATAAAAGCCTGTTTCACTAACACTGTTTCACTAACACACTGCAGGTTCTGGCTCCATATAAATCCTCTAAGCCCCCCCCCTCTCTCTCTTCATCCTCCACAGGTCCAGATAGGGAAGACATTTGAGAAGCACACAGCAGTTCAGGAGATGATCCACAACAGACAGATCTGTCTGAGGAAGCTAGCTGATAAACACATCCGTCCCATCCAACTGGTGGCCCCCCGGCCGGAGAACCCACCCCGCTCCAAGTCCCCACTCTTCTCCCCCAAACATGGTAAGAGGAGGTAGTGGACACACATACACAACACACACACTTGATGATTCAGGACGTGCATTTGTCACAGTAGATTTAACAGCATCAGACTGCATAGCTGACTGCTAGGGGTTAGATAGGTTTACAGCACACTTTTCATCATCCAGCTCCATTAGGCCTCCACCCAGAGCTCTGCTGTTTACCAAGGCCCTGTGTAGGCAGCCCTCCCCTGGACTCTGCCCCGACAGACGTCCCTCTCCCCTGGGTGTCTTCCCTGTCTTCAGCCTAGGGCTTCACACACCTTCCTCCAGCCCTGCAGTGAAGTAATCAAAGCAGCCAACTACAGGCTCCAGTAATGAGGAAGCCCACAGTGTTTGTGCTTGACCTGAGTCAGAGATCTAGCTGTTTTAGCCCAGCAGCATAATCAGTCTTTAGGGGATACTGTGTTAGCCAGGATGCTAGTTAGGTACTGAATGGCAGAGGTATACTGTACATGGTTCATATACATTAAAGACCCTTTCACCTCCCACGTGCCTCCAGGGCTGGCAGAACAAAGCTAGCCATACATCATCTGATTAATGATGATGAGGTGTGTGTGTGTGTGTGTGTGTGTGTGTGTGTGTGTGTGTGTGAGAGAGAGAGAGAGAGAGAGATCCCAATTTTGATAAACTCCCATATCTATTGGGAGAGAGAGAGACCCTGACTCACACACAGCAGGAAACCCGTTTAAGGGGAGAGGTGAAGATAAATGTGTTGGCTCTGATTAGTGCGGTAGACACACATGGACAGGGAGGGCTCTGATCTTAGTCTATGTGAGGATCAAACAGATCCAGTCAGTCAGTTACCCCAGGCAGTGGTAAGGGTGATGTGTTCTTATTTACCAGTAATGCAGCTCACTACCAATGATTAACTAGCCCGTCCATCAGAAGAGAAGTATAAAGTCTGAACCCATTACCAACAGTCATCCCAGGGTCAAAGATAGGTCCTGTGCGACCAGGTTGTCCTATCAAACCTACTGTACATTGTCATATCATCGCAAGCAACGTCTCTTTGTAATGATGGCTCTATTGGGTAATGTAGTGTCAGCTGCTGTATCGTCGAGGCTTCATCAAAGCACATATAGAGACATGCACTATATTCATTATCATTATTAACATGTTATCCAGACAGGGCTTGTGTTTTATCATCATTATTAACATGTTATCCAGACAGGTCGTGTGTTTTTTCATCATTATGAACATGTTATCCAGACAGGTCGTGTGTTTTTTCATCATTATTAACATGTTATCCAGACAGGGCTTGTGTTTTATCATTATTAACATGTTATCCAGACAGGGCTTGTGTTTTATCATCATTATGAACATGTTATCCAGACAGGGCTTGTGTTTTTTCATCATTATGAACATGTTATCCAGACAGGGCTTGTGTTTTATCATTATTAACATGTTATCCAGACAGGGCTTGTGTTTTATCATCATTATTAACATGTTATCCAGACAGGGCTTGTGTTTTATCATTATTAACATGTTATCCAGACAGGGCTTGTGTTTTATCATCATTATTAACATGTTATCCAGACAGGGATAGTGTTTTATCATCATTATTAACATGTTATCCAGACAGGTCGTGTGTTTTATCATTATTAACATGTTATCCAGACAGGGCTTGTGTTTGATCATTATTAACATGTTATCCAGACAGGGCTTGTGTTTTATCATCATTATTAACATGTTATCCAGACAGGGCTTGTGTTTTATCATTATTAACATGTTATCCAGACAGGGCTTGTGTTTTATCATCATTATTAACATGTTATCCAGACAGGTCGTGTGTTTTATCATCATTATTAACATGTTATCCAGACAGGTCGTGTGTTTTATCCTTATTAACATGTTATCCAGACAGGGCTTGTGTTTGATCATTATTAACATGTTATCCAGACAGGTCGTGTGTTTTTTCATCATTATGAACATGTTATCCAGACAGGGCTTGTGTTTGATCATTATTAACATGTTATCCAGACAGGTCGTGTGTTTTATCATCATTATTAACATGTTATCCAGACAGGGCTTGTGTTTGATCATCATTATTAACATGTTATCCAGACAGGGCTTGTGTTTTATCATCATTATTAACATGTTATCCAGACAGGTCGTGTGTTTTATCATCATTATTAACATGTTATCCAGACAGGGCTTGTGTTTTATCATCATTATTAACATGTTATCCAGACAGGGCTTGTGTTTGATCATTATTAACATGTTATCCAGACAGGTCGTGTGTTTTATCATCATTATTAACATGTTATCCAGACAGGGTTTGTGTTTTATCATCATTATTAACATGTTATCCAGACAGGGCTTGTGTTTGATCATCATTATTAACATGTTATCCAGACAGGGCTTGTGTTTTATCATTATTAACATGTTATCCAGACAGGGCTTGTGTTTTATCATCATTATTAACATGTTATCCAGACAGGGCTTGTGTTTTATCATTATTAACATGTTATCCAGACAGGTCGTGTGTTTTATCATCATTATTAACATGTTATCCAGACAGGTCGTGTGTTTTTTCATCATTATTAACATGTTATCCAGACAGGGCTTGTGTTTGATCATTATTAACATGTTATCCAGACAGGGCTTGTGTTTTATCATCATTATGAACATGTTATCCAGACAGGGCTTGTGTTTTATCATCATTATTAACATGTTATCCAGACAGGGCTTGTGTTTGATCATTATTAACATGTTATCCAGACAGGTCGTGTGTTTTATCATCATTATTAACATGTTATCCAGACAGGGCTTGTGTTTTATCATTATTATTAACATGTTATCCAGACAGGTCGTGTGTTTTATCATCATTATTAACATGTTATCCAGACAGGGCTTGTGTTTGATCATCATTATTAACATGTTATCCAGACAGGTCGTGTGTTTTATCATCATTATTAACATGTTATCCAGACAGGGCTTGTGTTTGATCATCATTATTAACATGTTATCCAGACAGGGCTTGTGTTTGATCATCATTATTAACATGTTATCCAGACAGGGCTTGTGTTTTATCATCATTATGAACATGTTATCCAGACAGGGCTAGTGTTTTATCATCATTATGAACATGTTATCCAGACAGGGCTTGTGTTTTATCATCATTATGAACATGTTATCCAGACAGGGCTAGTGTTTTATCATCATTATTAACATGTTATCCAGACAGGGCTTGTGTTTTATCATCATTATGAACATGTTATCCAGACAGGGCTAGTGTTTTATCATCATTATGAACATGTTATCCAGACAGGGCTTGTGTTTTATCATCATTATTAACATGTTATCCAGACAGGGCTAGTGTTTTATCATCATTATGAACATGTTATCCAGACAGGGCTTGTGTTTTATCATCATTATGAACATGTTATCCAGACAGGGCTAGTGTTTTATCATCATTATTAACATGTTATCCAGACAGGGCTTGTGTTTTATCATCATTATTAACATGTTATCCAGACAGGGCTTGTGTTTTATCAAAGCACATAGAAACATACATCATTATCATGTTCAGCTGAGAGGTAATATTTTGCAGGGGTCGACAGTTTGAAGTTCTCCTTCGATCTATCACTTCCTGGGAAGAGGACATCACGGAAAAGCCCCGGCTCCAGAAAGGTGAGATGAAGGAAAGGATGACGTAAAAGTGGAGAAATTGAAGAAAGTAAATTACCACAGTGGAGAAAGGACTTTGAAGGCTGTCGCAGTTCACACACCTCACTATGAATGTCACCATGGCAACAGTACAGCTGTGATGTTTACATTAAAGATAGTAACGTTACGGTAACTGTAAAGGCTTGAGGTGGATTTCCTTCTTTAATCTGTGTTATCTGAGGATGTTAAGCCTGGTTGTCAGTGTGTGACCTGTCTGTCTCAGATCGAGGTGATGCATGACTACCAGGAGAATAGGATCTCCCTGCTCTCCAGCCTGGAGGGAGAGGACAGCCCAGACCTTCTCAAACGGTCTGTCTGTCTGCTCATCCTCTATATAATCCCTCTGTAGTCTTCCTGATTCCTTATGTTCAGACAGAATACTAATGAGGCCCTCTGGCCCTGTGTCTCCACAGTCACGTGATGAGGGAGCTAATCGAGACAGAGAGAGTCTATGTGGAGGAGCTACTGTCAGTGCTGCTGGTGAGAAGATACACAGCAGCGTTTCACCATTACTGGATTATTACAGAGAGTTCTCTATACTGATGTATGTGTGTATGTGTAGGGCTATAGGGCAGAGATGGAGAACCCGGGCCTCGCAGGCCTCCTGCCCCCCATCCTGCAAAGTAAGAAAGACGTCCTGTTTGGAAACATGCCTGAGATCTACAACTTCCACAGCAGGCAAGGACACACACACACCCCGTGGTTTAGAGGAAGGATCCGCACTGTCATTGACCTGTGTTGTTTTCCATAAACATTTGGAGTCTCAATGAACTGTGAGATTAAACATTTTACATTTTAGTCATTTAGCAGACGCTCTTATCCAGAGCGACTTACAGTTAGTGAGTGCATACATTATTTTTATTTTTCATACTGGCCCCCCGTGGGAATCGAACCCACAACCCTGGCGTTGCAAACACCATGCTCTGCATCACAGGAGGTTGGTGACACCTTAATTGGGGAGGACGGGCTCGTGGTAATAACTGGAGCAGAATCTGTGGAATGGTATCAAATACATCAGACATATGGTTTCCATGTGTTTGATGCCATTCCATTTGCTCCGTTACGGCCATTATTATGAGCCGTCCTCCCCTCAGCAGCCTCCTGTGATCTGCATTCTCTATATCCTGCCTGCTGGGCCTGCTCCCCTGCTGGGCTGAATGCTTAATTGAATGACTGCATGAGGCCCTAAGCCAATTAGAGCCTCTCTAACTAGTGTTAAATGCGAGTTGCTCATACAAAGCATTTGATTATGCCAACAAGAGAGGAAACTGGCAGACACAGGGATCTCAGTGGCATGGCTGTGTGGTTGACCCCAGTCATTAACTATGGAGGAGGATAGGATTGGGGCCTACTGTGAGGCTGACTGTGTGGTGATGGTTGCTGCTGTGTGTGATTAGGGTATGACCTATTGACTTGACCTGTCTGTGACCTTTGACCTCTGACATGACCTCTTGCTTCGACAGTGTGTTCCTGCAGGACCTGGAGGGCTGCCTGGAGACCCCAGAGGGAGTAGGGGCCTGCTTTCTGGAGCGGGTGAGGAAAGTCTATAGTGTGTGTGTACATGTCTGCAGTTGTTTCGAAACAATAAAAAAAAAAAAATTTAGTCATTTTAGCAGACGCTCTTATCCAGAGCGACTTACAGTTAGTGAGTGCATACATTATTTTTTTTATTTTTCATACTGGCCCACTGTGGGAGGCGAACCCACAACCCTGGCGTTGCAAACGCCATGCTCTACCAACTGAGCTACATCCCTGCCAGCCATTCCCTCCCCTACCCTGGACGACGCTGGGCCAATTGTGCGCCGCCCCATGGGTCTCCCGGTCACGGCCGGCTATGACAGAGCCTGGATTCGAACCAGGATCTCTAGTGGCACAGCTAGCACTGCAATGTCTTTACCTATATGTGTGTTTGACAGTCTTGTATGGATGGTGTGTCATTGGAAATGTTTGTGTGTATTTCCAGAAGGAGAATTTCCAGGTGTATGAGTGCTACTGTCAGAATAAGTCTCGCTCAGAGTCCCTATGGAGGCAGTTCTCAGACTGTGCCTTTTTCCAGGTCAAGCTTATTTTTTTGTCATTCAGCCCACTACTGCTCTCTGTTGGTAGCAATACTTTTTCACTATACCAGAATTATTCATTGTTTTAATGGCACAAAATTACATATTATTTTAAATAGATTCACTGTTGTGGTGTAACAGTATTAAAGCCTTCCCAATCTTGTCTCTCCTTGACATATTCTACAGGAGTGTCAGAAGAAGCTGGAGCACAAACTGGGCCTGGACTCTTACCTGCTGAAACCAGTACAACGCCTTACCAAGTACCAGCTACTACTGAAGGTCAGACCTTAGTGATACACCCACACCTCGACCCAGCATACCGTGCCACTATTGCAGCATTTATAGTGGATGAAACTATGCGTAACCTTTATCATAATTCAGTGTCCCAAAATCCTGTAAATGGTAACAGCACTCTTACATAACCTAGCCCTACAGAGGGACATTCATTTCAATGAATTGAATGCATGACATTAGGGATTACAGATTTAAACTAGAGCGAAATCCCATCTGGTTAATGGGGACTGCTACCAATTTTCTGTCCTGTATTTGTCCCTTGTTTTCTGACAAAATAAGGAAAATCTTACACGCAACACAACATCTATTATTTTATAGTACAGCTGAAGAATTTGGGATTTCAACTTTCAACCAGATATTGATGTGTACCAGACATTGATTGGTGTGTGTGTGTGTGTGCTTTAGGAGCTACTGAAGTACAGTCCAGGAGGCTGTGAGGGGACCTCGGAGCTACAGGGGGCGCTAGCAGCCATGCTGGACCTCCTCAAGTCAGTCAATGACTCCATGCATCAGATCGCCATCACAGGCTACCAGGTGGGGCCTCCTGGTGCTTCAGCACTGTGCCGTTGACACTGTACAGCAAAGTGGTTGAATCTGATCATAGCATACAGTATATTGGCAATTTATACAATTCTGTCAGTGTGTGTAACATTACATTCAGCATAACTAAACCAGTCCCTATGTGTTGAGCTGTGAATGAGCCAGTCTCTGACCCTGTCTGTGTATTGTTCACCCAGGGAGAGTTGTCTGACCTGGGCCGGGTGCTGATGCAGGGCTCCTTCAGTGTGTGGATCAGCCATAAGAAAGGCCCCACCCGTATGAAGGAGCTGGCCCGCTTCAAGCCCATGCAGAGACACCTGTTCCTGTATGAGAGAGCCCTTCTCTTCTGTAAGCGCAGGGAGGAGCATGGAGAGGGTGCAGACAAGACCCCCTCCTACAGCTTCAAGCACTGTCTCAAGGTGTGTGTGTGAAGGCGGTACTCTCTGACACGTGACACATGCTCCCTTTCGGAACGGTCCCCAGTGGGATGTTTGTTTTGGTTTGTTTGTCAAGGCGTGTGTGTTAATATGCGCAGGGCATGGCGGATGGTGTCACACCACCAGATGTTCTCCTCTTGATTTATTATTGAGTGCCTGAGCTTCCTGCCGTCACACAGAGGTGTGTGGGCCAGCCGTGTAGCATGTAGCTGACATGTGGCTGACGTGATGCATGACGTGTGCTTGTAGGCCCCAGGTGCAGGCAGTACGTGTGTGTAACAGTCAGTGTGTGTGTCCTGGCAGATGAGTGCGGTGGGGATTACAGAGAACGTCAAGGGAGATGTGAAGAAGTTTGAGATCTGGTACAGTGGCAGGGAGGAGGTGTACTTAGTTCAGGTAAGCACTACCTCTGCTTTGTGAAGTGACTGTTTACATTATTCATGCCACCCAGAACCAGCATATGTTCACCAGACAAGGACTCTAGACAATAACCTAGACAATAACCACCACCCACTGACTTGTTCGTCATCTGCGTGTTGTTCTGTTCTTTGTTGTGCCTTCTTTGTTGGCAACTTTATGCCATGTTATGTTTTGTTATGTCTGTCTACAGTGAAATTTGTGTTACGTTACTGTGATGCCATTTTGAAATCATGCCTGTAAGATACAAATAAAATGTCTTCACAAGAAATAAGTATTCTGTCTATCTTGTTATTGTGTTTTGCTACCATACATTGACTGCGTTCTAATCTGTCCTTATCTTATCTCCCAGGCTCCCACAGTGGAGGTTAAGATGGCTTGGCTCAATGACCTGCGAAGGATCCTCACCAACCAGCAGAAACTCCTCAAAGGTTTGGACGTCACTCACATCACTCTCCAAAGCACACTCAACAAAGAGTCGGTTTAATGCACCTAACTTGAACATCCTCTCTTTGATTCCGACTATCATTTTGTCTCTCCTTCTTTCTCTCAGATGAGCATTGTGTCAACAACCAGATTCCAGACCACATCCAACTGTCTCCGCCCTTGTCTGAGAGGTATGTTGGGTGTAAGACACAGCAGCTCCCCACTGATGGTGTGAGTGTGGCAGGCAGTTATGTGACCTGTTCAGATGGTTATGCAATGTGGTGTTGGGGAGCGTATCAACAAGCGGGTATAAATAAAGATGGGAAGTAGAAAATGAGGAGGAGGTGTAGGAGGTTGAGGAGGAGGAGGTGGTGGTGTAGGAGGAGGAGAAGGTGTAGGAGGTTGAGGAGGTGTAGGAGGTTGAGGAGGTGTAGGAGGTTGAGGAGGAGGAGGAGGAGGTGGTGGAGGAGGTGTAGGAGGTGGAGGTGGTAGGAGGAGGAGGAGGAGGTGGTGTAGGAGGTGTAGGAGGAGGAGTGGGTGTAGGAGGTGTAGGAGGAGGAGGAGGTGTGGAGGAGGAGGAGGTGTAGGAGTGTAGGAGGAGGAGGTGGTGGTGTAGGAGGTTGTAGGAGGAGGAGGAGGAGGAGGTGTAGGAGGAGGAGGTGGTGGTGTAGGAGGAGATGTTGAGGTGGTGTAGGAGGTTGAGGAGGTGTAGGAGGAGGAGGAGGTGTAGGAGGAGGAGGAGGTGGTGGTGTAGGAGGTTGTGGAGGTGTAGGAGGTTGAGGAGGTGGTGGTTGAGGAGGTGGAGGAGGAGGTGTAGGAGGAGGAGATGGTGGTGTAGGAGGAGGAGAAGGTGTAGGAGGTTGAGGAGGAGGTGGTGGTGTAGGAGGTTGAGGAGGTGGTGGTGTAGGAGGTTGAGGAGGAGGTGTAGGAGGTTGAGGAGGTGTAGGAGGAGGAGGAGGTGTAGGAGGAGGAGATGGTGGTGTAGAAGGAGGAGGAGGTGTAGGAGGTGGAGGAGGAGGAGGTGGTGATGGTGTGTGAAGAGAAGATGTGTGTGAAGGCCCCACTCTCTCCTATGCTGTCTGGTTGCTGTCCTCCTCCCCTCTCCCCTCCTTCCTTCCCTCCCCCCTGCAGGGGTGTGCGGCCGTCTGGAGGGGCTCCTAAGGGCTGTCTGCCGGGGCTGGACTTTGTGTCGCTGTCCTCCAATGTCTTTCAGTGTCTGCGCTCCCGGAGTCCACACCCTCGAAGCCCACGGCAACGCCCCCGGCCCCGCCCCCCCAACCGCCCCCGCCCCCAGCGCCACTGACCCGCCCTGACGCTCAGTGGTAAACTCAGCCCAGCTCTGCATGCCTCGGCCCGGCTCGGCATGGCCCATTTTGGGGACCTAAATCACCCACAGGGCTGCTGTGTTTGCATACTGACCGTCATCTGCAACCCCTTTAATAGCAGACTCCATTAGGCTCATAAATCGCCAGATGCACTTTTCATGTCTTGAGAGGCCAATGTCCCAGCAGACCTTCCATCTCAGACATGGTACCCAAAATGACTGAACCCATCTTTGCATGGGATTTTCAATTTAGCATGGAATGCAAAAAAAACTCTACAAAACAAAAAACACCTTGATTTCCTCATGTTTCCAGCACCAGAACTGCTTCTAAGATGGGGCTCGCTTTTTCAGATTGAATAAAACTAAAATGACACAAAATTATAGTAATTATTTCGTGCCCAAAATATAGACCACCTAATACATTGATGAACCAGGATCTTGTTAAATCGAGACCAGATCTTTCCATGCGCCGGGACTCCGTGTGAACTTGGTTGCACTTGGTCACATGGTTGCTATGCGCTGTGCCCTGTTTTGCTGCGCTGTGTGGCGTTTGGCTGGCGTCTGAAAGGTCATCGTGGTGGTGTAAAATTTGTTTGAGAAGTTGAAGAAGTTGCCCTTAACCACAGATCTAGGATCAGATGTTCCTCCTAAATGATTAAAGGTTAGAATTTGGAAAAGCTGATCGTAGATCTGTGGCTAAGGGCAGCTTCTACCAGCATGCCATATGAGGTTAGGGAGGAGCACTGAGGTAGTTAATTGATTGTATCGTGTTGTTTCTCCCACAGCAAACAGCAGAGGGCGTCGGTCAGCTCAGAGGACACTGAGTCAGGGAGGAGCAGTCCAGATCCCCAGTCCCACTCCTCACAACACCGGCGCAACCGACGCAGTGAGTACACCACTACCCCATATCTGGTTGCCAGACAACTTCTCGAAATTGATGCACTCGCATCGACAGAGGGCAGAAGGCCTCGCAATGTTATGATTTTGAACGGTCAGATAGCTAGCAACAAGAATATCTTGTTTCAGATAGTTGTATCTCGTTATTGATACCATGTCTTGTTTTGAGGTGTTTTGACTTGTCATCCCTTACGAAAAAAAATTGCAGTCAGAGTGCAGTATATATAACTGCAGTATGCTGCAAATACTGCATCCAAAATAACACCGTTTTTTTACTGCAGTAATTTTGCAGTGTAACTGCAGTTAGAGTGCAGTATAATTCTGTAATTACTGCGTTCAAAATACCACAGTCGACTGCAGTTACTGCACTTTTACTGCAATCTTTTTTTGTAAGGGACGTATATGCTAATATGGCGAACATTCGCTAGCTAGCTAACCAACAACTTAACCGTGTATTTGATAGACAACAAGTGGTTATTGTGGAAATGTATGTTTGTTTTCAATAAACATTTGGAGATGTAATATAGTTAATATGTGGTCAATAATCCTTTTGAGTTGACAGTCGTTTTGCCCCAAAGTTGCGCACGCATCGCTTTTGTTGCTAAACAACCCACCCTTCTATACCCATAACATAATAATGTAAATAATGGTAACTATTTGTAATTATGGTGATTGGGTCAACAATGGTTATTGGCTCATGAGAGATGGCACATGAAACTCCTCTGAATTGACGTTTGATTTATGTGGTTATTAATACATTTGCAATCCCGGTTCCCTAAAGATTCTGGTGTTTCACATGAAGGAGCATGGAGGAGCTCTGGGAAAAAAGTAGGGCTGGGATTTGTCAGGGACCTCACGATACAATATTATCATGATACTTAGGTGCCGATACGATATGTATTGCGATTCTATATGTATCACGATTCTATATGTATTGCGATTCGATACTCTGATTTTATTGTGATTCGATATTCCAAACATATTACTCACTATATGTCTGCAGCAGAAAGCCATGAGAAAATTTGTTTTGGAGGTAAAAGTTCTCAAAACAAGTTTGCTCACCAATTAAAACATTTAGAAAGAAGACCTATAGGATGATAAATCCCAGAGTTTTATCGCTGGTACATCCGACTAGCGCTAACTAACATTACAAATCGATACTTGGGAGTCACTGTTTTGATATAAAATCAGAAAAAAATATATTGCGATACTCTATCGTATGGATTTTTTTCCCTATTCCTAGAAGAAAGGCACTGAGATTATCATTTGATTGTACCTTCTTGTTAATTACTCAATTTTTTATTGCTATTTATCGCTATAGTTACTAAGTATTCACTTCAGGTATTTCTGGTACTTCATTAGGGCACTATATAAGGAGAGACAAGCCAAAGCGTACATATTACCTCAACTACCTCAACTAGCCGGTGCCCCCGCACATTGACTCTGCAACGGTACCCCCCTGTATATATAGCCTCCCTACTGTCACTTTATTTTACTGTATATATAGCCTCCCTACTGTCACTTTATTTTACTTCTGCTCTTTTTTTTCTCAACACTTTTTTTGTTGTTGTTTTACTCTTACTTTTTTTGTTTAAAATAAATGCACTGTTGGTTAAGGGCTGTAAGTAAGCATTTCACTGTAATGTCTGCACCTGTTGTATTCGGCGCATGTGACCAATAAAATTTGATTTGATTTGATTTTGATTTGAAATGTAACTCAAAACTAAAATGTGTGTAATCTCCAGGCTGGCCCGGCACACCTCACTCAGTAGACATCAGTGAGGGTCTGGAGGAGTGGGATGGAGGTCAGGACCCCTCTCACCCGTCAGACACCGAGGAGGAAGACGCTGCTCAGCTGGTGAGACAGGTTCTCTACAACATCAACACAACCACTCATACTTATTATACACTAACACACTATGTGGCCTTGGCCCTTACCCAGGACCTTAGATATGCTTATCAGAAAGGCTAAAGGAACCTCTTGAGGCTCCCTATGTTTAAAGCATACACTACATGTTTAAAGGCATACTCTAGTAGGCTACAGTTCTACAAGTGTAGATAGAATGACTTCTACTAGAGCATATTACATTTCTGTCCTCCCAGGCTCCAGGCAGATATAAGGCCTTGGCTGAATGTCCACGATACAGCCCATATGACCTCACCATCAAGAGCGGTGATGTCATCCAGCTGCAGCACGAGGACAGCGAAGGCCACTGGTGAGTGTCGACAGTGTCATTTGTCTGGTGGTAAAGTTGGTTGCCAATGGCAGAACCCTATTTGACATGGGCTCTGGGCTGACTGGAGCCTAATATAGCAGGTGTAAAGACTTAACGACAAAACAGACAGCGCAGACTAACAGTTAAAAGCAGTGTGTGGCTGTCCTATCGGCCGCCATTTTATTTTCTCGATAATTCTACATGTTGAATCGCCACTGTTCGTCAACACCCGGCAGGTGATCTACTGCACACCGCTGCGCCAATTTCATTATGGTGTGTCCCGTCCTTCACATTAATGGTCCAATGCAGCCGTTTTTACCTCAATATTAAATAAGTAAGTACTGTGATTGTTTTCAATTAAAATGGTCAAAGAAATACTTTTGCTTCTTAGCAATGAGCAATTTCTCAAGCAATAATTTTGCTAGGACTGTCTGGGAGTGGTCTGAGTGGGAAGGGGAAAACTGAAACCTAGCTGTTATTGGCAGAGAGGTTTGGAACTCTCTTTCTTATTGGTCTATTAACTAATTGACCACCTGGTGACGTCGTGGTCCTCTGTAGCTCAATTGGTAGAGCATGGCGCGCTTGTAACGCCAGGGTAGTGGGTTCGATCCCCGGTACCACCCATACGTAAAAATGTATGCGCACATGACTGTAAGTCGCTTTGGATAAAAGCGTCTGCTAAATGGCATATTATTATTATTATGTCACCAGGCAGGCCAAAACTCCATTCCACCAAAACAGGTTGAAATTTCATGCAGTCTTTTCAAACAGCTCTTACACTAAAAAGGCCTTATCATCCTTTTTACAATTTCACAGTATTATTCCAACCGCATAGTGTGGAAGAAAATATAAAACACAGGGAAATTACGTTTTTGACTGCACTGGGCCTTTACCTCCTCTAAAGCCTCCCTCCCTCTCTCACTCCATCTCCAGGCTGGTGAAGAACCTGAGTCGCAGGCAGGAGGGCATCATCCCAGTATCCAACCTGCACGTGATTCTGGGAAACAGCAGTAGAGGACAGTCCACCAGACTAGGAGGTAAGGTTACTGTTACAGTACAGAGTGAGAGGTTTCTAAAGCCATTTGTACTCTCGATCCTCCTCTCTGATATGTAGCTCATTAGATGGGTTTGTATGAATCATTTGTGTCTCCTATCTTTTATGCAGATCCAGGGAATCTGAAGGCCAGAAAGCTCAGCTCCCCTTAGAGGACAAATGCTGCCTTCAAGTGCTCGTGGGAACTGGGAAAGTGGTTAGTCGATACCTCTTATTTCCCACTTCGGAGGAGCATTTGTTGGATCTTTGCAAAGACTGACAAGACGGACTGTTTTCCAATAGACACTGTGAGGTCATGACAAATGGAATATCTTAAAATCTGCTTCCTCAAAGTGCTCTGATTGGCCATGATTAGAGAGAACTAGCCAATTGAAGAAGGACAGGAGTTTTAAGTCTGGATTATTGATTGACATTTTTCTGGGCCAGTAACATGAGGACCTGCTTTTGCCCACCATGATGGACAGTGGACACACTTTATGAATGTTACCCTCCAAACACTTTAGACATCACAGGGTTCTACCAGCACAAAGGTTTGGTGAAGGACAAGGGACATCTGAAAAGGTTTGGGACTTAAAGTTAAATCTCCCACTTCCTCTTAGACCCAGCCAATGGCCTTTTCTGTTGGGTTGCTGTAGCTGGATTACATCCATGGACTCTAGCTCTCTGAGGGATTGTTAACCATTATTGCTAATCAGTGGGAATGCAGTTGGTGTTTGTTTGTATGTTTATGTGTGTTCTTATGCGTCATAATAATCCAGGTTTTCGCCTGAAACATTTCTTAAAAAGATACTTTTGTACATAGCTATGTAATTCATTTTTGACGTGTATACTTGAATGTCGGTCTATTGTTTGTTGACATGTTCATTTAGTCTACATGCTCATGTTGTTTAGGTATCCAACCCGTCTTGTTCCTTAAGGCACTCTTCTCTTACGCTCTCCAAGAGTTGAAATGCCAAAACGTGCCGTGCCATAATGCCTTTTTATTCCTGCTATTTTGGAATCGATATCCTCTTTGATAAATGTACTGTTTGCCCCGCAATATCAAACGCAGTCTTGCTTCTACCTCACCTCAGACCAATACGCAACGGGCACTTTATTAAGGTGGAAGGCTTATAAGAGAAATGCAAGCTGAAAGCTTTACTATATTTTAAAAGGCTCTAGAGAAATTGAGCTCTCCACGAACGCAATACCTCATTCATATTTTCCTGATTCCTACCTATGATTATTTTTCCATTTTACTTCCTAAACTCAGTGTATTTCAATGGGGAGGAGACAACCCGCCCCAGTATGAATACAGTTGTTAAGATGTCACGGATGGTAAATTCCGACATCTTGTGAGGTGGTGGTGATTGATAGAAGGGTATTCCTCAGGTCTATAGAGGTATGGGGAGGAGCCGCTACCAGCATGGCGCCAGCAAAGACTGCTGTCATTCTCCCCAGGATTTCACCCTCTCTCTCCCCGGTGTGAGCAGGCCTCTGCCTGTGACAGCACAAATGGAGCGAGAGAGCGAAAGATCAAGAGAGAGAGAGAGAGAGAGAGAGAGAGAGAAGGGGGGGGGGGGGGATATGGCAATCTCTCTCTTCCTCTACTCCTCTCCTCCATCGCCGTTGCAATTAATCTTAGGCTTCCCATTAAACAGGATCATACAGCAAACATGAAATGTACCCACTGTGTCGAACGCTTAATTAAATATTGATTGCGGATTTATATGAATTGACTATATCAAATCAAGGCCCAGTCGGAGGCCTGCCTTTGATATGCTGCGTTTGATGTGGAAATGAGCCTGGAAAGCAGCGGGAGCGCAGCTCCACACTACTAATGTCTTCTTATTAATTCATTTATTTTGCTATCAAGTTGTTACTTTGCGGCAGTAGGCAGCTATGCAGCCCCGTGAAATGATATCTATATACCCTTAATGGAGTCCTGCTTTACTGCCACGCATTGCATCAATTAGCTGGGTTTTCTTTTTTGGGGGGCTCCTCTGATCCAAAATGCTGCACATTTTGCACTGAATTGTGATGTTCAAAAATAGAGACAAAAATATGCTTGAAAATGCTGTGTGTCTTTGACAAGCGCTGTAAGCTGGTTGCTAAGTGTTTCTCATAGGAGAAAATAGCATGGCTAACTGAATAATGACTGAACATGGCAGGTTTCAGGTTTGTATTATTGCTCTACAGTCATTGTTGTTGATTGGCTGCTTTTTTATACAGCTTCAGTATTGTATATAGAACAAATAAAGTATTTATTGAAATAATACAGGTTTGTTCTACGCCTTAGAGTTTGTTTTTTTCTATAGTAGAATACCATAAAGCAGTGTTAGTTGCTTGCATACAGCCATTTGCCAGTAAATTATAGCTTTGGTTTTCTGAATAAGTGTAATATATGTTCAGTAGGCATAGGCATCTGTTCGCCATACAGGTCTCTATCATGTAAAGTGTATCTTCACCAGCAGATGGATGTAAGAAGCTGCAAGATGAAGCTCTCTCTTTGAATACCAAATGGACACATCTTTTGATTGAACCCCCATAAGACCTGGAACAAAACAGGCCAGCGTGGGCCCTAAGGGTCAAAGGTCAGGGTTTAGTCATCCAGGACGTCATGCAGCATGCGCTTGGTCATTAACATGACTTGACGTATCCATCTATAGTAATGCGACAATCTGGTGTACACCCCATACTTCCCATCCTTGGCACACTCCTCCCCCCAGCTCACTATCCCTGTCAGGAACCAGGTGTCATGGTAACGGTTGGTATGGGGACCCCCGCTGTCCCCCTGGCACGAGTCTTTGGCCACGTGAGCATAGCCGGCACAGAACATATACTTGGTGATACGGGCACTACTGCTCTCCTTACACTGTGTCCTCTCTGTAAATGGCACCTCTACCTTCTGTAATGTGTGAGACGTGGCCCCCTGGAAGCGTGTGCGACCCCAGCCGCTGACCGTAGCCGGGGACTGATCCTTCACCAGGTCCTCGGTGAAGACCTTGGGCCCCAGGCAGATGGGTCTGGTGTGGGAGGAGAAGGTGATGGGGGTGTGGAGGCGCAGCAGGGCGATATCGTGGTTGTACAGACTCTGCTGGGAGTCATAGAGCGGATGTTTGTACTGCTTCGACACCTCGTGGTCCCGCTCCATGCCCTCTATGGCATAGATGTTATGCTCCCCTGGAGAGGTACAATAACTCAATAAATTAAGCAATCTAGTAATCAATCAATATTAATCCTCCTAGTAGAGAATGTAGTTTTAGTCATAGATACAATGAAATAGATACACACCATACACTTAGAAACCCGGTCCTGTGTAAAGTAGTGAAAACGTACTGTAGTTGAGCTAAAAAAAAAAACAAAGCGGAATTGTGCCTTACCCACTCTGACGAAAAAGGATCCCTGCTGTCCCTCCACCAGACAGTGGGCAGCAGTGATGACCCACAACTGACTGAGGATAGAGCCCCCACAGAACACCTGACCACTGGGCCTCTGCACCAGAGCTGCCTGGGGGAGTAGAGAGCAAGGAGGGCCCGTTACATACATCGGCCTTTACATGGTAATAATAATATATGGATTGTATATAGCTCTTTCCAAAGACCCAAAGACACTTAAACATACACATACCTGTGCATAGTGCATCAAGGTATCTTCTCATCTCTTACCTGCCATGGGATGTCTCCAGGGGTGACTGTGTTGCCACCTACAATACGTGTTCTGGAGTTGTTTTCTTCGACGGGGAGCCTGGTGTGCTGAGGACCATACACCCTGAGGGGCCGCCTGATGCGAGACGGGGCTATTCTAGAGGCTGTGGTTCTGGGAGGAGGGGCTGTGGTGGTATTGACTGGGGCTGGGGTGACGTTGGCATCTGATGTTGTATTCTGCAGGGCCAGTAATGATCTCCTAGACATTTCTGCGATCACAGTCCGCCTGTCTCTGCCACAAGGGAACGCCACTGGCGACATACAAAACCAAAGTAAGGAGGACTGATGGTAACACTACATCAAGTTATACATCAAGTTACTCTACACCAATGTAGTAACGTTGTAATCACACTACTGTATTAACGTGTTGCTACACAGTACTTTAGTAAGATTATGGTAAATGTATGACAAGACGTGTGAATGTTGTGGTTACCTTTAGGTTTGCAGTTGACTCCATCCTGTGCCAGCTTGTAGCCCTCTGCACAACTACACTCTGCCCCAAAGGTGCCCAGGCTCTCACAGAAGTGCATACATTCTCCATTATTTATCTCACACTGCCTGGCTGTTACTGTGGGGAGAAACCTGCATCATCAACCCACGTCTAAAGAGATGAGGCATGTTAAATAATGTTACATAATATAACAAATATAATAAGTAAGTATGGTTTCGATTGTGATGGCCA
This sequence comes from Coregonus clupeaformis, assembly GCF_020615455.1. Lineage (NCBI taxonomy): Eukaryota > Metazoa > Chordata > Actinopteri > Salmoniformes > Salmonidae > Coregonus > Coregonus clupeaformis. Next base: position 25,431,414 of record NC_059193.1, read on the forward strand.
ACATGTGGTTTTACAACCGTGTTATTGTAATGTTTTAGGAGTGACGTCCAGGCAGAGATTGCATAGACCGTCCTCAACTGGTATGAGCTGGACAAACCTGGCCCGAACCGAGTGAAATGGAGGACATTTGTCAAGGCCATTACAATGTTATTACTGTACCTATCTCACAGTTCGTCCCAGTGAAGCCTCGTAGACAGCTGCAGGTATAGGAGGCCTTCTGGTCTTTACAGGAGCCCTGATTCAGACAGGGGGATGACTTACACTGGTCCCCATCTGAGACATAATGGAGAATTATTGACACAATTGACGTTACACTAAGTTTCATACTGCTAAACGCTACAGTTTGAAACCTACACAGTACACACCACACACAGCTCTGAGTCACAGCTTAATCCTCTCTGTTTGTGCCAAGTAACACAGTTGGCAGTTAATCATTAAGCAAAGCCTTACCTTCATAACCGACCCAAAACTCCATCTGAAAAATAAATACAGAATCTTCAGAATATCATAAGTTAACCCATTCATTACACAATACCGTATTCAAGGTGGAGTCTAACCCCACCACACACACACGTCCTCACACATCCACACACACTCACTGTCTTCTCTTCATTCTCAAAGGTCTCCCTGGCCTCCTCCAGGTCACACCTCTCCTCCAGACACTCTCTCTCCAGGTTCCCCCATAACAGCTCTTCGAACATCCCTGTGTTGTGGCGCCTCTGTCTCCTCAGCACGCTGTCTGCTGCCTGGCCCGACAGGAACACTGGGGCTGAAGGACCAGAGGGAGATGGTAAGGCTGTTTTTTACAGTTACAGCTGGTGTATAACTGAGAGTCAGCTTGTTACTAGTGAGAAACCTACTGAAACCATCAGCAGTCAGAGTAGGACTTACCTCCCCAGCCCAGCCGGCAGTCTAGCAGCATCACACTTAAGAGGAGAAATAGGTCAACTTTTGCCATCCCTGTCTGATCTGATACTCTGGTATCACAATGCCCAATGCAGAGAAACACACACACACTATGGACACACTCTCACATACTCCAAAGTACAGCTGTCTGTTTACGCTTGAACCACAGTGACAGAGTAGTTTCTGTTTGTTTAGAGGCAAAACATTGACATACTGTGGTGGATTTATTTTATTTGTACCAGGCAGGTCAATTAAGAACAAATTATTATTATCTTGTGAACTGTTTGTTTTGTACTTTTTTTTTCTCTGTTGTGACTAATTTAAAAAAATAATTATCTGATTTATTCGTCTAGGTTTGAACTGGAATCAGAAACGGAAAGCTTCTCCGTCTACAAAAACAACATGCATGTCAGGTAATATACCACTAGATGGCGCAAATGTCTATAAAACAATGTCTACCAATGCTTTGATTGAACATCACGTCATACTGTATGCACACACACACCACTGAGACTAAATGGCTAGGGTTTAGCGTTTTCCCTGACCAGCTCACATTACCAGTACAAACTCCAGGGACCTAATTGATCAACCGTGCGTACATTTCTTACTAAATTATGGCATAGGAGGAAATTCTAGGATTTGTGTGCGCCACAAATGATTGGGATTTATCAAACTGTCGCACGCAACATACGCATGTTTCATTGATAAATCAGATCCATATTATATTTGGGTGTTGGTGAACGAGCGCTACAACCCCGCCTGGAAAACGCCCTCCATTCATTCACATTTTATGGAAATAAAAAAAAACTCATTTGCTGTATGATTTGGAAATGTTGGAAAGTGCAATAGAGGTGTGGGCAGAATGTTTTAATCTTTTGCAGTGACTTTTTCAAACAAATAATGCATGCCGCCTAATCGCCAATAGCGAGTGGCAAACACTGGCTGCGTATTCTGCATGATTGATTGGCTTTTCAAACATTTTAAAAGTAAATGCTACAGCTCACACTATGCAAAATACTAATGGTTGTTCAATATTTAGTTTGTCAATAGATGATTGTGTTTCTATCTCCTATCTTGGTATAGGCTCTGAGATTAAATAGGCTATGATGTCGCGCTCCTATCTCAGTCACAGAAATATTGCAACCTACTATACAGTCTAGGCTACCGGTGAATTTACTTTCGAGCATGCTTGGCTATTGAATGAGTGATGGATAAATGGTAGCCTAATATTTGTTGTGTAACGGGAATAAAACAGTCATGTCAGAAAATATGATTATGATTTAGGCCCATATAATAAAAGTCAAACAAACCCATTGCTGCTATGCGATCTCCTTACCAACGGCAAAAACATCTGTTTCATCATTAGCCTACCATTTTTATAATTTATGTTTCCTCTAACACCTAAATGTCCCCCAAAAGAACAACGTTTGCTTGTAATACAATTCTTCAACCACTAGAGGGTGTGCGTACACATGGTCTAGAATTTGCGTGGAGATATGCACACTTTCCTGTCAAGTTAAAATTGGATAAAAACCAACCTTTGCGGAAAAGCACCACATGCAATGATGGTCTTCTTTGTGCTTCTGCACCTTTGATAAATGTGGCTGCTGGTCAGAAGGTTAACCATGCACCAGTGGATGGCTAGGCTAATGCATCTCTCCTGGGTGCTGGGAGGATAGCGCTGATGCAGCATACTGCTTTGGGTCAGTGTCTGTGGTCCAACCCCAGTGTCACTATGTGGTCTGGCCTGGAGAATAGGAGCCCTTCCCTGGTCCTATACCCCTCCCCATGGGGAGTCCCCAGGCTGCTCTGATGGAGCGCCCTATTGATCCGGACCATTTATATTTCATTGAGTCATTAAAATACTAAATAATTCATACTTAAGTAATTAACACTGGGTTTTTATGAGAGAAGGGTTGGGGCGAGTGTAGTTCAAATATGCTGACTTTGTTTTGATAGCCACCAGCAGCTACACCTTCTTCAGTTGTTTACATTATTTTCACAACCGTATTCAAACACAACATGCACTGGGGTTGCACTCCTGCATTTCTCCATGTAATCACCTCAGCACTGTGAGAAAGCAGGCATTTCCTGCCAAAGACAGCATCTGAATCAACCCATTACTACGAAAACATGGAAACACATACCGTACATCATGTAAATTCTCAACAGTGGACAGACCTACTCCATCTGTCCTAGCCCTCTGACTCACAGCCCTGTTTGGCATGCTTAGTTGAGTATGGAGACATCCAAAAAAGGCTGTGTTAGATGGACAGCAGGAATGAAGGACGGAAGGAGAGGAGGAGAAAAAAGCAGTAGGATTTATAAAGCCAAGGCCATTGAGTTCCTTGACGTGTATCTCACTCCTGGCTGCCATGCGTCCAGAGCACAGCAGGGAATTGGTTGCCAGCTCCAATTAGATTATATGCTACAATAGTGGATCAGGACCGGGCCCAGCATATAAAAAAAAAAACCTGATGCCTGCTCAGTGTCATCGATTGTACAGTAGCTCTTGGGGAAGGCAATGCTGGTTTGGGAGGGGTGGTGTGGCACACTGATGTTATATCTAATATAGATTCCACACACACGCACATGCTGTTGCCTTTCCATCATCGGCTGCAGGGAAGGATTGTAATTTGTAGAGGGGTTATTTTTGCAGTGGTAAAACATCCTCTGGCTGGCTGTGGATCGAAGTGCCTCCACAGACCAGACCAGCAGAGCATGTTATATCTACACTAGGAGTAGTATGTCTCTTGGTGACTGTTGATATACTCCGAATGGTTTCCAAGGAATTCAGCCGTATACAAACAAAGGATTAGCTAATGCTTTCAGAATGTTGACACTCTCTTCTAGCGCCATTACAACAGTCAAAAGATCTGTAGGGTGCAGTTCTATTACAACCGTCAACAGATCTGTAGGGTGCAGTTCTATTACAACAGTCAACAGATCTGTAGGGTGCAGTTCTATTACAACAGTCAACAGATCTGTAGGGTGCAGTTCTATTACAACAGTTATAGAGAGACCAAGGCCAAGCGACTAAACTACAAGTAACACCATCAATGAGTATGAATTGTGTTTAGTTGCATTTCCAAGATCCATATCACTTATTTCTTGATGGAAATCAAGACCCATGCTGTTCTGCTGATGTAGTGGGATCTGATCAGTGACTGAGAACCACCACCAGGAGGGAGGGAGTAGTAATGACCGTTCCTGCCGGAGGTAGGCAGTCTGTCTAGTGTGTCCACCTGCCTATCGAGCCATATCACTCAGGAGAGGGGCGCCGAATTGTGGAAGCCAGGAGTCAGGGGTTGGAGCCTCACTGAAGTAACCCTAGAGCCCTGGCAGCCCTGTACGATCCAACATGGCTTCCCTGTTTGCTCTGTCTGTGTCGATTAGGGCAGAGACTGCTGAAAGTGAATTGCTCTTCTCAAGGCTCCTCTACAGACTCTCTGTTCAGCGGAAAGGTCTTAGCAGCAAAGCTCTGCCTAATCTCTCACTTTGTCTGGCTGGGTGTAACTTGTCATCTCTGTAACTCCCCACAGCGCTCGCCTCTCTCTCTGTGTTGGACTATTAATTTGAGCTGGGATATGCATCTCTGAGGTACTGCCTCCATCTACAATCCCATTGATACCATAGCCTTATATATGATACCTATACATTACTTCTCTGTCCTCATCTGACTGGTGTAGAAGGTATCAGAGCTTTGCGTTGGTGCCAAAGTTATGGATTTAAGGGCAAGAGGACTGTTGACATTGGACAGGGGTGGCATTGAATGACATTTGATGGGCTTCTGGTTGCCATTGGGAATTGCATAGGACCCAGATTCCCATGAGGGAAATAGCCAGGACTAACTTTAGGGACAACTCTGGATAAAAATGTCTGACCCTAACATTGCTCTGCCTGGGGCTATAAAACACATAGTCAATCCCAAGGACACAGCCTTTTTAGTTTAGTTTCCACTGCTGATCACCATCCTTCCTCCTCAGCCAGGCAGACAGGCCTTACGTAAGCAGCCCTGGAGGACAGTTGAGATGACGAGGTGATGCCTGTCAGTGTGTATTAAGGCAGCTCTCTGAGTGGGGAGAGTAGGGATAGTACTCTGCTCTGCTGTACTGCTTGGTGGAGATAGCTACTGTAGTGTATTAATCACTGGAGCTGTGTTTGGAGTGAGACGACAGTACGACACACTCCCACTCCTCAGGTAGAGGCAAATTAATTGCATTTCAAAAGATGAGGAAACACACCGCAAGGTCAGTCAACGGAAGACTGCAGTCCTCACAGAGCTGGATGAAATGAAGATTAGAGCCGAGCGGGTGTGGAGGGAGATGCTATAATTACGTTCACTCATGTTTGAAAGTGAATATTTTGGGAGGAAAACATTGAGAGAGGAATGTCAAAAAATAGAAGTCTAAATTACTCAGCCTGAATAGCAAGTAGTGTGAGAACAACCTTTATTTTCTTTCTCAGGTCTTGGGAGTGAAAGTCCTCGATCTTCCACAAAGTTGTTTTTCCCTCCCTAAAACTACAAGGGAAGTAACAGATGCTTTTCTGCGGGGCGATTTAGTGTTCTGTCACCCCAAAAGTTTTTAAAACCATGCACCTGCACAGTTTTAGAGTGTAACAGGGTTGTACTGCCCACTTGCTACCATACATGACTGCTTCACCAGGGCTGTGGTTGTATATGACTCTTGGGTTTGGAACGTACTGTACAGCATAGGCCAGTATATGCCTATGAATAAACAACCACACTATTTACCTGTACAACCTTCAAGGCTCAGTCCCCTCCCGTCACCCCAGCCCCCTGGATAAGGTCATTGACATGAATGTGACATAAGCTCTGTTAATTAGCCGCAGTCATTCTTGATTCTGAAAGGGTAATGTTTCACAGCCACATCCCCTCTCTCCACTCCCTACCCCTACCCCTGTCTCTGCCAAACCCTACACTCTGACATTTAAACAAGCTGCTTGATATTTTGCCAAAGACAGAAAAAGGGAACACTCACTTTAACTGGCTCACAACAGTGATCACAATCCATTTGACTTGAATAGTCCCTGTTGAAGTGTTTTCCGAGGGACGTTCCGCCAGCACAAAGGCTCTCTATATGCGATAGGTTACAGTCTTCATTAATGCTGAGATCCTCCATTAAGAAAAAAAATGCACTTGTCTTTTCCTGCTAGCAGTGACTTTGCTGATAACAACTTTGTCGAGGGAAAATGTACTTACTACGACTATGATATGTTGTTGTCTCACCTAGCTATCTTAAGATGAATACACCAATGTAAGTCGCTCTGGATAAGAGCGTCTGCTAAATGACTAAAATGTAAGAATATCTTAATTAATGCTGTGATCCTCCATTAAGAAAGCTATTAGTATGGTCAGGAGGGGGTACAATGAAAGAGAATACTACCTCTATTCTTAAGAGCTGTGGGTGAATTGTACTGTAAATCAAGATGTATTGTAGGCCTACTGTTAAAACAGGAATTAAACTATTACAGCCTACAATTAAGTGCACAAAACCCCATTCCTGTCCATACCCCAAAAATCTCAATCAAATCTAAGTGTATTTATTTACACAGATTAGCAGATGTTAAAGCAGGTGCAGCGAAATGCTTGTTTCTAGCTCCAACAGTGAAGTAAGTGTAACAGTACAATACTAATATCTAATGATAATACTAATACACAAATAATCCCTTAGAAAAATAGATAGGAAGAAACAAGAGATTAAGAAATATCAGAACCCTCCCCTCCCTCTCCTCCCCGTGCGCTGACTCGTGATGTGGATGGACTGACAGGCGCTCTCGGGGCAGGGATGTTCAGCCACCGTTAACTAAAACTGGAGCTCGTATCGCTCCTGGACAGAACTAGCTAAAAAGCCCAATATTTGCCCACTGAATGTCAAACATGAGTTGGCTAAAAGCTGCAAGAGGCAGAGATGGAAGAGCGAAAGAGGGAGACAAGGGAGAAATGGAGTGGACCTGCATAGAGAGAGGACATATAGCGTGAACATGGTTGAGGAATATATACAGTGTGTTCGGAAAGTATTCAGGCCCCTTCCCTTTTCCCACATTTTGTTACGTTACAGCCTTATTCTAAAAATGATATATACAAAAAAAATTCTCATCAATCTACACACAATATCCCATAACGACAAAGCACAAACAGGTTTCTAGAAATTTTTGCAAATGTATAAAAAATAAAAAACAGAAATACCTTATTTATATGAGTATTCAGACCCTTTGCTATGAGACTTGAAACTGAGCTCAGGTGCATCCTGTTTCCATTGATCATCCTTGAGATGTTTCTACAACTTGATTATAGTCCACCTGTGGTAAATTAAATTGATTGGACATAATTTGGAAAGGCACATACCTGTCTATATAAGGTCCCAGAGTTGACAGTGCATGTCAGAGCAAAAACCAACTCATGAGATTGAAGGAATTGTCCGTACAGCTCCGAGACAGGATTGTGTCGAGGCAAAGATCTGGGGAAGGGTACCAAAACATTTCTGCAGCATTGAAGGTTCCCAAGAACACAGTGGCCTCCATCATTCTAAAATGGAAGAAGTTTGGAACCACCAAGACTAGAACTGGCCCCTCGGCCAAACTGAGCAATCGGGGGAGAAGGGCCTTGGTCAGGGAGGTGACCAAGAACCCGATGGTCAATCTGACAGAGCTCCAGAGTTCCTCTGTGGAGATGTGAGAACATTCCAGAAGGACAATCATCTCTGCAGCACTCCACCAATCAGGCCTTTATGGTAGAGTGGCCAGACGAAAGCCACTCCTCAGTAAAAGGCACATGACAGCCCACTTGGAGTTTGCCAAAAGGCACATAAAGGACTCTCAGACCATGAGAAACAAGATTCTCTGGTCTGATGAAACCAAGATTGAAGTCTTTGGCCTGAATACCAAGCATCACGTCTGGAGGAAAGCTGGCACCATCCCTACGGCGAAGCATGGTGGTGGCAGCATCATGCTGTGGGGATGTTTTTCAGCGGCAGGGACTGGGAGACTAGTCAGGATCGAGGGAAAGATGAATGGAGCAAAGTAAAGAGAGATCCTTGATGAAAACCTGCTCCAGAGCGCTCAGGACCTCAGACTGGGGCAAAGGTTCACTTTCCAACAGGACAACGACCCTAATCACACAATCAAGACAATGCAGGAGTGTCTTTGGGACAAGTCTCTGAATGTCCTTGAGTGGCCCAGCCAGAGCCCGGACTTGAACCCGATAGAACATCTCTGGAGAGACATGAAAAAAGCTGTGCAGCGACGCTCCCCATCCAACATGACAGAGCTTGAGTTGTGCAGAGAAGAATGGGAGAAAGTCCCCAAATACAGGTGTGCCAAGCTTGTAGCGTCATACCCAAGAAGACTCAAGGCTGTAATCGCTGCCAAAGGTGCTTCAACAAAGTACTGAGTAAAGGGTCTGAATATTTATGTAAATGTGATATTTCCGTTTTTTTTTTTTTTATATACATTTGCAACAATGTCTAAAAACCTGTTTTTGCTTTGTCATTATGGGGTATTGTGTGTAGATTGATGAGGGGAAAAAAACAATTTAATCCATTTTAGAATAAGGCTTTAACGTAACAAAATGTGGAAAAAGTCCAGGGGTCTGAATACTTTCCCAATGCACTGTACTTAGGTAACTGAGTAGGTGAGGTAATAAAATAGCTATTAGGAGCTCGAAGACAGAGAGAGTGTTTGAGAGATGGAGAGGAGAGCGGCATGGGAGGGAGAGAGGTAAAGTGAGAGAGAGGAGAGAAATGAGGCAGAGTGGACCTGAGATATTCTTGTTCTGTGTCACTGAGTGACTTATTTCCCTCAAGACTAAATTCCAGGTTCCCAAATTTGGCTTCAAGACAATTTCTTCTTTAAAAAATGTGATGTTTGAATCAGACATAAAAAATTGCCATGTTAGTATAATTGTAATCCATACTATTAGTCTATCTATTGGGCTATCCACAACATCATCAATAAAGCATAAAACCAATACAATTGATTGATAACAATTGGGTATTGTTAAAATGTTTACTTATGTGTAACAATTTGGCTTGTTAGATACAGCATAACAGGTCACATTGAGAGGTAGAGCTGCTCTAAGGATAGTTCTCCACAAGACAGGCCCAAATCCTCCAGGAAACCAGTTAAAGCAGGTCTAAAGGGGTCATAACTCACCTCAGTGTGGACAGCCAGGCCTGTTGAAGACTTCATCACTAGAGGTAAATGGCAGCCTGTCATCTTCTGTGATTTCTGTACACCAAATGCCTATAGATCACATTCCCTGGGGCCAGAATAGCTAGTTCCCTGACACAGGAGGTTTGAAAATGTAATCCAGAGCGGCTGTGGAGTCATTTGTTGTGAGGGTGATGGTGGTGATGTGACAGAAATGCAGTGTCATTTCACGCAAATTGACCCCAACCTCTAGCGGCAGAAACAACTGGTAACCCGGTGGTGACCTATAGGAGTGGGGTCAGTTGCCTGCTCATGCAATGCACTGCATGTGGTCAGATATATACTAGCAGGTGGAACAGTGTTAGATGTATGGGGTGTTCTGAATAGTACAGTGTTGAGATAAGGATGTATATATTATGTAATTACATACTTTCCAGAAGATTATCTGAGCTCCATTTCTAGAGCACAGTAAACCTGATATAGCCGTTGTCATCTAGCCACAAGGAATACTCCATGAACTTTATTGCAATGGCTGCAAAAAAAAGTATTTTGCATATGCCGTAGCTTAGCTCTAGCCTACCGTACAGTGCACCATAACACAGTATACTGTAGGACACAGTTTGCTCTGGAACAAAAGCCCACCCAAAGTATATGCACAGATTGAACACAGTCCTAGGCATGTGTTGACATCATCAGTATCAGCGTAATGGAAGCAGTGTTGTAATTCTCTTATCAGCCTTCCCCAGAGCACGGCTCAAGCCAACAGCGGCAAACAAAGGCATCTGACTAAAAACCCCAGTGCAGTGCAACGCCGGGGCATAAATCTCCCTCCATTGCCTCTCTCTCCTCTCTCTCCTCTCTCTCTCCTCTCTCTCCTCTCTCTCTCCTCTCCTCTCCCTGACTGTTCCAGAAATATATTTTAAGACGGATCCCTCACAGCTCTAATACTGTCTCCCCCAACATCACCACGGGTGATTTTCAGTGCGTTTGGAGTATCAAATCAACCCACTCCCTCTCCTCTGCCCTCCTCAGCCCCTTCTCTCCCTCTCCTCTGCCCTCCTCAGCTCCTTCTCTCCCTCTCCTCTGCCCTCCTCAGCTCCTTCTCTCCCTCTCCTCTGTCCTCCTCAGCTCCTTCTCTCCCTCTCCTCTGCCCTCCTCAGCTCCTTCTCTCCCTCTCCTCTGCCCTCCTCAGCTCCTTCTCTCCCTCTCCTCTGCCCTCCTCAGCTCCTTCTCTCCCTCTCCTCTGCCCTCCTCAGCTCCTTCTCTCCCTCTCCTCTGCCCTCCTCAACTCCTTCTCTCCCTCTCCTCTAACCTCCTCAGCTCCTTCTCTCCCTCTCCTCTGCCCTCCTCAGCCCCTTCTCTCCCTCTCCTCTGCCCTCCTCAGCCCCTTCTCTCCCTCTCCTCTGCCCTACTCAGCTCCTTCTCTCCCTCTCCTCTGCCCTCCTCAGCTCCTTCTCTCCCTCTCCTCTGTCCTCCTCAGCTCCTTCTCTCCCTCTCCTCTGCCATCCTCAGTTCCTTCTCTCCCTCTCCTCTGCCCTCCTCAGCTCCTTCTCTCCCTCTCCTCTGCCCTCCTCAGCTCCTTCTCTCCCTCTCCTCTGCCCTCCTCAGCTCCTTCTCTCCCTCTCCTCTGCCCTCCTCAACTCCTTCTCTCCCTCTCCTCTGCCCTCCTCAGCTCCTTCTCTCCCTCTCCTCTGCCCTCCTCAGCCCCTTCTCTCCCTCTCCTCTGCCCTCCTCAGCTCCTTTTCTCCCTCTCCTCTGCCCTCCTCAGCTCCTTCTCTCCCTCTCCTCAGCCCCTTCTCTCCCTCTCCTCAGCCCTCCTCTCCCTCTCATCAGCCCCTTCTCTCCCTCTTCTCTGCCCTCCTCAGCTCCTTCTCTCCCTCTTCTCTGCCCTCCTCAGCCCCTTCTCTCCCTCTCCTCAGCCCTCCCCAGCCCCCTCTCCTCTGCAGCCCCTTCTCTCCCTCTCCTCTGCCATCCTCAGTCCCTTCTCTCCCTCTCCTCTGCCCTCTCCTCAGCCCCTTCTCTCCCTCTCCTCTGCCCTCTCCTCAGCCCCTTCTCTCCCTCTCCTCTGCCCTCTCCTCAGCCCCTTCTCTCCCTCTCCTCTCCCTCTCATCAGCCCATTCTCTCCCTCTCCTCTGCCCTCTCCTCAGCCCCTTCTCTCCCTCTCCTCAGCCCTCTTCTTTCCCTTTTATCAGCCCATTCTCTCCCTCTCCTCAGCCCTCTGCTCAGCCCTCCTCAGCCAAGCTCTGCTCCATGCTATTCTGTCCATCAGATGTACTGTATATATGTGCTCTGTGTACAGAGCTGCGTAGGTGTTGTCCTGGGGATGGGAAATAGATTTTGAATTGATTGCCGTGGTGAATAAGCACTGTGGGGTGGAGGGGGTTAACACTCCAAGGGCAATAGGAACACACACACACACATGCATGTAAGCGTGCACGCACACACACTAGGAATTAGAATGCCTTTTATGCCTTCATGGAAACCAGATAAGACCATGACACTTTAATATGTTTACGGCGGTGGGGCTTTCATTTTAACATATGATTCCCTGAACTAAACTGACATGTCATGGAATCTTATGATGGTTAGTGGGTGGAGGTCAGGGAAGGGCTTTACATCAACACTTGGATAACTGTCACTCCCTGGAATACCATCTGTTCATCCCTTCAGCAAGGACAGGCAGCGCTCCAAGGGCACTCACTCGTGGACATACCTTAATAAACAGACCAATCTTTTGGGTCATGATTGACAGTGCATTTTCCTGACACAATGGAACAAAAAACCTAGCATGACCCTTGAGTATGGGTAAAAAAGGCTTTGAGGGATAACACTATGGCTTGGAAGGGACACGTGACAGTGACATGAGTGAATACATGAGCGAGTGTATATAATGTAGTGTTTAATGGTTCTGATTGAGTCTCTCCTCTACACAGGGACAGAGAGAGGAGAAGGAGAGAGGCGTTGCTCTGAAAGGTCAGAGGGCGTGCAGCCAGGCAGCACAGGTCGTGGACACAGCAGGAACACCACCCAGTGACATTTACAAGCACAGGAACAAAGGCTGTAGGCTGCTGAGTAAGCACTCCATGTCACCTCCTACTTATTGACTTTATACTATAAGGCTCACTATAGTTTCTCCTGGGTCATTAACTGGTTATACAGATGTGATACTATAGCAGCGTAGCGTGAATAGACAGAAGTATGTTATAAATTATGTATAATAGACTTTAAAACGTTTACCACAGACATTACATTGTTCCACTTTTATCCCTTCCCCCTCTCAGCTCACCATCTGTATTTGGTTTGTTAGGAATACCCCCATTGGTGGTGGCTGGCCAGAGTCCAACCAAAAATAGGCCTAAATCATAGACATACAAGTTAGTGGCTGTCTGAATAACACACTATAGAGCATCATCCACAGTCCCTCTCTCTAACACGGCTCTGGGTTATATCATCAGAATCCCAGCATCACAGTATTTTCATGCGCCTGGGTTCTGGGACCTCGGCGTCTTTGTTGGTTAAATGGGAGCAGCTGTCTACTAGTCCTGTGGGTAGGGAATGTGTGAACGCCTCTGTTTGGACTTGATGAATAAGTGATAATACAGTAGGAACCTGCAGAGCCAAAGACGCACTTGAGGGATTTCACTAACCTGCAGACACATTACTAAATGTTCTCTCTCATTCTTCAACTGCGTCACCATTTTGTATCACCAAACAGACTGTGAAAGGATAACGTTGGAGATGCGTGTGACTATTGACAAAGATGACAGGTTGACGGTGTATCATTTTCAACTAGTTAGGGGTGTTGTATTGTGCCAGGTAACCAACGGTCCTGTTGTCCTGTAGTGACATGCATTTGTCCAGGCCCCTAGGCTGTGGGTTAACTGAGGAATTGTGGTCTATTTTATGAACACATCCAGTCATTGGCCTCATGGCATTATTCAGGCCCACAGTAACCTATCTTACCCCTGGCTTACGGAGTGTGGGCAGATCCCATTGATCCCGAGTCTCCACATCTCTGTATCTCTGCTCAGATAGTCAGGATGGAAGAACAATCCCCCTAGTTATGACCTCTCTCTCTGTTTCAATGAATACTAATAAGGAACCAGGTCTATCAAACTTACGAGGGACCATAACTATTCAGATGCGCATGACAACAGGAACCTCATCACCACTGCTACCTTCAAGTACTAGGCTAATAACACTCCCACAATGCTTATCTGGTCCACACTGTTGGCCTGGGATGTTAGGCTTTTCCCTGGTCTCCCCTGAAGAAAGTCTTATTATTGTTTGTGGAAACAGTGACCCAGCATGCTGAGGGTTCATTTGGGGAATTGTGAAACACAGGGGTAGGCTCATGTATCACAAACAAACATTGATATTGGGTATCAAGACAGAGCTAAAAAAATGTACACTTCACTTCCTCTCCAGCAAAACTATTAGTATTACTCCTTCTGACAGGTGTGATACCTGTCAGAGGTTTTAGAGTTTAATGTGTCAAATCAGAGGGCCTGTTGTCTGGACCTATGGCAGTCTCTATGGGGTTGCCACAGGGTTCAATTCTTGGGCCGACTCTTTTCTCTGTGTATATCAATGATGTCGCTCTTGCTGCTGGTGACTCTCAGATCCACCTCTACGCAGACGACACCATTTTGTATACATCTGGCCCTTCATTGGACACTGTGTTAACAAACCTCCAAACGAGCTTAAGTGCCATACAACACTCCTTCTGTAGCCTCCAACTGCTCTTAAACACTAGTAAAACTAAATGCATGCTCTTCAATCGAACGCTGCTGGCACCCGCCCACCCGACTAGAATCACTACTCTCGACGGGTCTGACCTAGAGTATGTGGACAACTACAAATACCTAGGTGTCTGGTTAGACTGTAAAAACTCCTTCCAGACTCACATTAAGCATCTCCAATCCAAAGTTAAATCTAGAATCGGCTACCTATTTCACAACAAAGCCTCCTTCACTCATGCTGCCAAACATGCCCTCGTAAAACTGACTATCCTACCGATCCTTGACTTCGGCGATGTCATTTACAAAATAGCCTCCAACACTCTACTCAGCAAATTGGATGTAGTCTATCACAGTGCCATCCGTTTTGTCACCAAAGCCCCATATACTACCCACCACTGTGACCTGTACGCTTTTGTTGGTCCTCACTACATATTCATCGCCAAACCCACTGGCTCCAGGCCATCTATAAATCACTGCTAGGCAAATCTCCGCCTTATCTTAGCTCATTGGTCACCATAGCAACACCCACCCGTAGTATGCGCTCCAGCAGGTATATCTCACTGGTCATCCCCAAAGCCAACACCTCCTTTGGCCGCCATTCTTTCCAGTTCTCTGCTGCCAGTGACTGGAATGAACTGCAAAAATCTCTGAAGCTGGAGACTCTTATCTCCCTCACTAACTTTAAGCATCAGTTGTCAGAGCACCTTACCGATCACTGCACCTGTACACAGCCCTTCTGTAATTAGCCCACTCAACCACCTCATCCCCAAATTGTTATTTATTTTGCTAATTTGCACCCCAGTATCTCTATTTGCACATCATCTCTTGCACATCTATCATTCCAGTGTTAATACTAATTGTAATTATTTTGCACTATGGCCTATTTATTGCCTTACCTCCATAACTTGCTACATTTGCACACACTGTATATATATTTTCTGTAGTGTTTTTGACTTTGTTTTGTTTTACCCCATATGTAACTCTGTGTTGTTGTTTTTATCGCACTGCTTTACTTTACAGTGGGGAAAAAAAGTATTTAGTCAGCCACCAATTGTGCAAGTTCTCCCACTTAAAAAGATGAGAGAGGCCTGTAATTTTCATCATAGGTACACGTCAACTATGAAAGACAAAATGAGAAAACAAATTCCAGAAAATCACATTGTAGGATTTTTAATGAATTTATTTGCAAATGATGGTGGAAAATAAGTATTTGGTCAATAACAAAAGTTTCTCAATATTTTGTTATATACCCTTTGTTGGCAATGACACAGGTCAAACGTTTTCTGTAAGTCTTCACAAGGTTTTCACACACTGTTGCTGGTATTTTGGCCCATTCCTCAATGCAGATCTCCTCTAGAGCAGTGATGTTTTGGGGCTGTCGCTGGACAACATGGACTTTCAACTCCCTCCAAAGATTTTCTATGGGGTTGAGATCTGGAGACTGGCTAGGCCACTGCAGGACCTTGAAATGCTTCTTACGAAGCCACTCCTTCGTTGCCCGGGCGGTGTGTTTGGGATCATTGTCATGCTGAAAGACCCAGCCACGTTTCATCTTCAATGCCCTTGCTGATGGAAGGAGGTTTTCACTCAAAATCTCACGATACATGGCCCCATTCATTCTTTCCTTTACACGGATCAGTCGTCCTGGTCCCTTTGCAGAAAAACAGCCCCAAAGCATGATGTTTCCACCCCCATGCTTCACAGTAGGTATGGTGTTCTTTGGATGCAACTCAGCATTCTTTGTCCTCCAAATATGACGAGTTGAGTTTTTACCAAAAATTTCTATTTTGGTTTCATCTGACCATATGACATTCTCCCAATCCTCTTCTGGATCATCCAAATGCACTCTAGCAAACTTCAGATGGGCCTGGACATGTACTGGCTTAAGCAGGGGGACACGTCTGGCACTGCAGGATTTGAGTCCCTGGCGGCGTAGTGTGTTACTGATGGTAGGCTTTGTTACTTTGGTCCCAGCTCTCTGCAGGTCATTCACTAGGTCCCCCCGTGTGGTTATGGGATTTTTGCTCACCGTTCTTGTGATCATTTTGACCCCACGGGGTGAGATCTTGCGTGGAGCCCCAGATCGAGGGGAGATTATCAGTGGTCTTGTATGTCTTCCATTTCCTAATAATTGCTCCCACAGTTGATTTCTTCAAACCAAGCTGCTTACCTATTGCAGATTCAGTCTTCCCAGCCTGGTGCAGGTCTACAATTTTGTTTCTGGTGTCCTTTGACAGCTCTTTGGTCTTGGCCATAGTGGAGTTTGGAGTGTGACTGTTTGAGGTTGTGGACAGGTGTCTTTTATACTGATAACAAGTTCAAACAGGTACCATTAACACAGGTAACGAGTGGAGGACAGAGGAGCCTCTTAAAGAAGAAGTTACAGGTCTGTGAGAGCCAGAAATCTTGCTTGTTTGTAGGTGACCAAATACTTATTTTCCACCATAATTTGCAAATAAATTCATAAAAAATCCTACAATGTGATTTTCAGGATTTTTTTTTCTCAATTTGTCTGTCATAGTTGACGTGTACCTATGATGAAAATTACAGGCCTCTCTCATCTTTTTAAGTGGGAGAACTTGCACAATTGGTGGCTGACTAAATACTTTTTTTCCCCACTGTATCTTGGCCAGGTCGCAGTTGTAAATGAGAACCTGTTCTCAACTGGCTTACCTGGTTAAATAAAGGTTAAATAAAAAATAAAAAAATAAAGTATGCAACTTCTCATGGCCTTTGAGTCAGGGAGCAGAGAGCAGTTACTCAGTGGACTTACCTCATCACAACCTGTGCTGTGCGTCATGCGACTGAACGGGTGGCCTGCTTTTCAGCCTCCTGATGGCCTGTGACTAACAACAACAAAAAACATTTATGTCAGGAAGTAATATCTTGCCTGGCATTTTGCAAGTAGGAAAAGGATAGAGAAAAATGACCCAAACCCTATCACAAACCATCCTCAAACAGAAGGCTATGCCTATAAGCAACAAGAGGTGGCTAAAATAATGTTTTTTAAAGGTATTTCCACACAGTATTTTCTGAACTTATTTGCCTTTTGTCTAGACTGCTCTTTATTGGTTGGAGTGCTTTCAAGGTTTATTTTCAGTGTTTAATGTTTTTTGTGTTATTTTAGATGTCAACTAAAAACAATGTAATGATGAAAGAATGATGTGTGGGAAAATACATACATAACTAAATTCCATGATTTAAATGTTGCAGGGTCTATATTGGCCAGTTAGTCCTATTCTTCCCGCCTAGAGGCAGAAGGGAATCTCAGGTCGACATCGGCAGCTACAGTCGGTAGTACTTTAAATAACTTGACAGACTAGAGGATGAGCAAAGAAAGCTGAAAAGGTGTCCAGTTTCCTTTTTTTTTTTTTTTTAAACCTGCCAGGCCAGGTGATGTGACACAACGCATGCAGGGGTCGATCTAGGACCATACTTTGTAGTTCTACGTCTTGATACAAGCTAGAGGGGGACAAGTTCTTTACAAGGCAATTTTACGAGGTTAGTTTATCAAAAGGTTCGGGATTTTGCGTCTGGAGCTTTCGATTTGATTAACACACATTGATCGTCTGTCTAGGAGGACTGAATGCACATTTAACAGGTGTTAAATGAGGTGTCAACGCTGACCATAACTGTTTCTATAATTCACTCTCAGCATAAGGTAAGGACACAGTTTCTGCATGATGACTCTGATCTAATTCAGTAGCAAGACAAAACACTCCCACTTTATAACAAAATGTCACTTAAATTACGTAGGACTAATTACATGATAATTATTTTGTCAGGTAGCCTACGTCGTGATTACAGCTATAGGCGATTAAGGCTCCCTTTTTTGCAAAATGTTTTATAAACCCCAATGAGATCATCATAAAGTGAGGTGCTGTTGAGTTGTTTGCAAATCTTAAACACTAAAAACAAGCAACATAGTCTAATAAACTACATTTATACACTATCAGTGCATGCACTGTTTGTTATGAAATCAAACATTTCAAATTGTAGACAGCTACATTACCATGGCTTTTGGCATTGTGATAGCCTACTGAAGTTTTTGCGCGGAGTTATTGGCCCAGTGACAGGAATGTAAGGGTTGACGACCGTGTACATACACCAGCCATAACAAACATTAATTTCCATAATCCCGTTAGTTCATCCGCTGTCATACGAATATATATTGTGGATGTATAAACTCGTGATGAGGGCTTCAGCGCTAGAGCGTTTTGTTGCCTGGTGTCTTTGTACGGACGAGTCCCCGTTCACATTTGTGTTGCGTAAAATAGGTGCTTCCCTAAATTGTGCGTGTAGGAATTGTGCGTGTAGGTTCATTTTTCCGTTGCACCTGTTGATAAATGATTGATCAAATTAATCAACGACCAACTAGACAACTAAAGGTAATTATAACTTCACAGGACGCAAGCATGTTAATACGAATAACCGTGCAGACAATTATAATAATGCTTGCACTGGCATCTCTCCTTCACAGTATTTCCCCCAGATATTGACATGTACACGCATTATTGGCTAATGTTTGCCTTGCACTGCGTATCTGTCAGCGCAGCAAAACTTAAAGGTTTTTAAAGCACCAATTTTGAAAAGAAATAACCTATTGAAGCAATATCTTACAAGCAGACTTTCCTATTTATCCGTTAACATCTGGAACTTTGGGTGAATGTTTACGCATTCACTTCAGACATATTCTGTAGGCAAGTGCTCTGACATTCACCCAACAGTTTCTGCCTCACCATCTCGCGTATCCAGGTGAGTTATTTCGTTTAGTGTCTTGAGACTTGCTCCAGTTTCCGTGGACTCCTACTTATGGCTATATGCTTGCTTGGACTACTTTTGACTAGACATCTAATACTGTAAGTTATCAGATTAATTGGCTGGTCTGTGACATAATGTATGTCAACGATATTTTACATAAAGAGCGTCTTTTGCGGGCTGTTGATTCGGTAATTGGCACTTGTGCGTAAAGGTCTAGCCTAAATAACACCCTATGTCGCCAAAGCTTATTTAATTTCTTAATCACTGAATTGTTTCTAATTTTACAGATGATTCCAATAGCATATGGCTAACCATAATATAATGTAATGTATTTATATCGTGAAAGTTGGTTAGGCTATATGTAGGCTAAAAAAACAACGCGCTTATTTTGGCTCTTGGTTTCCTTCAGACTGTTTTATAAGTAAACTCTAGCATACAACAAGCAAACAATTGAATAGATGGTGCTTGTCAATGCTGCGTAATCTGCTACCCCGCGGCTCTTCTTGATTCTACAGTAGGCTACTTGACGCCTCGGGCTGGTCAACACCGCTACTCCAACGCGCGTGTTTAGTGCAAGCGGACTTTAAACAATTGATTTTCATTCGCTAAATGCATGGCTTTTACAAAACGCATAGAGCTAAACTTAACATAATCGACTGTGCATATCTGTTAGGGATGGAATACAGCGCTCACTTTGTGGATCCTGTTGATCTGTGTGCTATTTGCCGGCGTATGAGATGCCTTGGAAGAGCTCATGTTGAATAGAATAGTCACTATAGGCTTCAAGAAAGCCAGGTTACGTCGGTTGTGGTTGGCATTTGCGGATACCACATGTGTAGACGGTTGCTCCTTAGAGGTAATCTTAATTTGATGCCCTTTCCGTTTTTCTCTGACGTCGACTGACACGCGCTTTGAAGCCCTGCTCTTATTTTCGTAGTTTTCTGGTCAGTTCCTTTGTCACATCCGACGAGGTGGTTATTTTTGCATGCAGCATAGCGGTATTCATGTTGGAAGCGTTTTTCTTTATCAATGTGCATTGATGTAGCAGAAAACGTGGACGAGATAAGGTAAGAAAATATAGTATTTAAATGATTCAAACGCTTTTGTGATGTAATGGTTCATGTAGACAACCGCGTTTCTTTACCAATTTTCCACATGCGCTTTTGTGAACTCAATTGTGTAGGCTATGTGAGTAGAATGTATCAATAACTGGATACATCCATTGATAGCCTGCGCCATACAATGAATCATAATAGCCTCACAGGTTTGCTTTATTTTGTAGTCCTCTCTTGATACAACTTGTTTCATCAAAATTGAATCTTAAAGACTAATTGCACTGTTTTCTAATTGTCTAACAGAACCCTTATCTCAGCACCTGGTACCTTTGGAAAGGATTTCATTGAAGAAACTGTCTGCAAGCGATTGAAAGTATTTCCATTCTTGTCTAAATCGGGAATTACACGTCCAAACTGGGATCTATGAGCGGAAAAGTGGCGAAGCCAAAAGAAGATAAGGATGCTTCCAAGGGTAAGAAGCGATCCTTGCAACGCACAGATTGCTGCCCCTAAATCACTGGTTTAAAGCGACCGTGCGCTCATTCATCTCCCACACATCCTCTGCTCGCCCTTTGAGATTTCTGAAAACAATAGTAGGTCAGCTACTGAATGGCGCGTCATAACAACGGAGATGTGTCTAGCTGGTCTCGTTTCAGACCTGACCTGTAGCCATCTACATTTAGAAAATGTTATAACCTACTTATAACCTAATTATAGTGTATACTATTTATTGGTTTCATTATTTAAACAAAAATATCTGCAAATAGTAATCAATTCATACAAAACTAAATACAATAAAAATCAAACAGAGTAGTGCATTTTAATGGTCGTGCTGTCGCTTTAACGTGATGGCAGTGAACAACAATGTCACTGGCATCCTGTTGAAATGTCCCCCTGTTGTTCTTGCTTGCACCTTTTACGCGGGTTTGCATTTGCCAAGCGCTCAACATCACATCCTAATCATACACAGGGGTGTTCCATGCCAAGTGATGACGTGAGCACACCATTTGTTTTGGTACCTCGTGCGCTAATGACTTATTGCATAAAAATGTGCCTCTTCTGCATGTCTCTAGAAAAGCATCGCTTCGTGTCGGGATGTAAACTGGTGAACCATTGCCATGGAGACAAAGGGGAGGCAGGGTTGCCAGAGAAACCTCTGAGAGATAAATCTGTGCGCGCACTACATCGAGGTTGTGTGCGACAGTTTTCCCGCTGGCACGCACAGGCTTTTATCCCTTTGTTTTGATTGCGTATTTTGTCAATTGAGGCAATCGATGGCAAGGCAACCCATCAAAACAGAATCTATCCAACAGCTGGAAACTGACAAAGAGGCAGTCAATGTGGAGTCATATCCAATTACAAAATAATTTATTCAGGATTAATCTGATTTATATTAGTAGGCTATGTTGAAAATATCAATAGCCTATGATTCCATGTTCGTTTTGATTATCTACGTATTAAAATTGTATTGTGATTAAAGTAAATATTCTATTTGAATTATAACCACTACCTTCCCTGGTTGTCATGTTTCCTACTTAATTTGGTAAATACTGGGCTATTCGCCCTAAACATATATACGTTTCAATCTGTTGACCGCATATATTGTTGTCTAATAGACTATATTCCAAACATGTTAATCTGTGAAATTTCTCCAGCTCCAGAGCGTGGATATTTTTGTTTGTCCTCAAATTATTTTGTTCCTTTTTCTATTCTGAGCATTGCTTTATTATTTGCCGGGTAAATTGGACTTGCAGCCTAATGCAGTTGACTTGTGCATAATATAATAATATAATATGCCATTTAGCAGACGCTTTTATCCAAAGCGACTTACAGTCATGCGTGCATACATTTTTTTTTGTGTATGGGTGGTCCCGGGGATCGAACCCACTACCTTGGCGTTACAAGCGCCATGCTCTACCAGCTGAGCTACAGAGGACCATGCATGCTTTCACTCATTGAGATGTTTTCACCTCAAGTTACCATTGCAATTCCCAGAACCCTAGGTCTGTGTTGAATCCCATTATACATCAGAGGTGGTTAGATTAATTCAGGTTTTTATAAATTTTATTTTAGTTGAGCCTCAGACACTAGCCAGCACTTACAGAGGATGAGTGAACGATCCACTAGGCACATAGCACAATGTATTAGAGATGTCAATAGTTGTCCATATGACCATCACTTTTTATTAACTGTCTTTGGAGTTAAGCTTTAGATCAATTCCACTGCTCTTTTTAAGAACAATATGGGATTGAGGGAAGGGATTTAAACCCTGGAAATAATGGAATGAAGTTCCAGGCTTAGATTAAGCCCTATGCTTGCGTAACAGTGGGACAAAATGTTAGCACATCTCACCAAAAGCTCTGACTCTTTGTGTTTTTTAAGGGTCTCGATTCAATCCGTAGTGCTGAAGTTCCGCGTTATAGCGCGATTGAAGTGTAAAAGTAATTTACGATTGAGCCCACATATGCAACGTTTACCGTGAATGCAGTCTCTGCGAATGCGGGAACATTGCATTTAAATTTAAATCGCACGGATCTTCAGCGCTACGGATTAAATCGAGCCCCAAAGCTCTCTGTTCCAATTAAAGGGAGCAGGGTAAGACGCCCCTTGTGAGTGACAGGACGGTAACAGAATAGAGGGATAAGAAGAAATGCTATCTATTCTCCGTGCGTTGGCTCACTCAGTGAAAGGACATGCTTCACTGCTTCAAATGATAGGAGCACATCCTGTTCTAGTACATGTGATTACAGACGGCAGAGAGCGAACAGTCTTAGGCAGGGATACAGCAGCCCTCTATTATCAAGGCAGGCAAATTATTTTGTGTTAGCCTCCACACGCCCTGGTGAGCCTGAATTTTCCAGACAAAGTGGTGCGTCAAAGCCCCATGACATAGCCACTATATCCCGGCCTCAACCATAGCATCCCAGAGCCTGGGAAATCAATGACCTTTCTTGACCCTCTTTTCTGGTCTTCTGACAAAGTCTTTTGGGATTGTATGTGTTGTGTTGTGGGTTTGGGAATAACGTAACACAGCAAAAAGCCCAAGTTCCAAGTGATAATGGACAATGAAGTTGTATTCATCTCTATAATGCACTCATCAAAAGTGTAACATAGTACTTTCTCTCTCCCAGGCTTCTTTGGGGCCTGCATTTTTATAGACTCAGACCTCTTGGGTTGTGTCTGTCAGAGTCAGACATTGGATTCATGCCTGCCTCTGGAACGGCCTAACCATGCCGAGCAGAAGGCATAAGTCTTGCATATTTGCCGCCATATTAATTCAGCTGGCCAGCAACATTGGCCAATCAATAAATATCCAGAGGAGTGGGAGTTTGGAGTCACTGCTTTATGAATCACAAAGGAGTCAGCTCTTCCCTGCGCTACTGTGACACCTGCTCTAATCTCTGGCTAAACAACACGCTGCCTACAGTATCATTACCGTCTTTTGATCTAGTAGCTGGCTAGCTCTCTCGGAAGCCCACTTTAAATAGGATGGGATCGATTTCAGCAAAGAAAATGGAGGAGATTAGAATAGTGCCTAAAGTGGCTAGTCGTCTTTTACACCAAATCACCATGATGTGGTTATGTTATTAACTCAACGCTGCTGTTGGGTGATGTCATGGAGCTAAACCACCAACCAGTCGCTGGGAAGTGATCCTTTAGTACAGTATACGTACAGTATAGCATTTAATAAAAATACTAAAATACATAGACTTGATCTTACAGTCACCTCCTAAGTTATTGGCACTGTTTATAAAGATGAGCAAAAAAGGCTATAAAATAAATAATACAAATACTGAGCTGTATGCTAAAAAATTGTAATAAAAAAAAATCTAAATTCAATCTGCATTAAACATTCTACTTGTTTAAATTAATCTCAGTTCAAAGGAAAACTCATATGATGCTGCGTTTTGCATCATATGATGCGTCATATGTTGCATCATATGAGGATGATTTCTATATTTAAAAAGTTGCATATCTTGAAAACTTGATTGCTGACAAGCAAAACATTTTGGGACTATGTCAACAATGGACTAATGAAACAAATACTGTCGTGGATAATTATCACTATACTTGTCAAAAATCAAAAGTTCTTCCAGAGTTTTTGTAGAATGAAAATATACTTTTATTACACGAAGCAACGAAAGCCGAGATGGTCTGCAGAACATCTGTTTTCCCTGACTCGGAGCTCTCCTTTTATGCAGACACAATACATAGTCATGCTTATACAACCTACACAGTTACTCCATTATATGTACATGATTAACATCCTTCGGTGTCACATGTTGTTTACTCACGAGGGCTACGTGCGCTTCTCTAAATGGGGCCTCTGTCACTTATCTCATTATATTGGTGGCGTGACTCAAATTATATACATACGTACGTTAAAGAACAATCACACTCTGTATTGACTATATTCACTATCCAGGCATGCATCTGGAGTACAAAGTATCAATCATGTTCATTCTGTTTTACCCTTATCATTTCATAACACATTATGAAACATATCAATTAATACTTAAACATGGTTTACACATGTCTTGTCCATAACCCATTCTCAACCACATACATTTAAGCCTGTCCCAACAG
This sequence comes from Coregonus clupeaformis, assembly GCF_020615455.1. Taxonomy (NCBI): domain Eukaryota; kingdom Metazoa; phylum Chordata; class Actinopteri; order Salmoniformes; family Salmonidae; genus Coregonus; species Coregonus clupeaformis. The sequence goes on from NC_059193.1 coordinate 25,455,637, forward strand.
CCATCCTCCCTGGACCTTGAGCCACTATGGTTTTTCCTTGTGATTATGTGCATGTGACTGTGTGTCAGGTCATAAGCACAAACAAGTGACAACACTAGTTCCATTGTTACTCCCATCTCCACACAGCTACAATGAGAAGTTTTATCTCCATCACATGTCATTGACATACCCAGACCAGCTGCAGGGAGCTAGAGGGAACTATCCATTATCAGAACCACAGCATTTGCACAAAATAAATGTCTCTGCTCTTTTTTAACCCTTTAATTGGTTCTTAATCCATAAGCATTTAAGGCATATAGGCGTTTCATTCTACAACATGCATAATTAATATAATAGTTTTTTATGTTGTCCGCCCCTACGTGAGATAGGGTAGTTAACCAAAAATTCCCCACATATCCCCCCTTTGGGACTTAAATAAGTCCCAACCAATAAAACAAAAATTAACATAAAATGAATGTAAGCATGTGCATAAACGTATTCTTAGCCTTGCCATCTGTGGTTACATTTTATAAGAATATATATTCAGACCAATGTATCTTCCTCATTGTCTGACCCATCACGATGAGGACGAGGAGCCCAGTCAGGTACTGGGTACAAATCCGGAAGGTTTCCCTCTAAGCTATCCTCCAATTGTTGCTGTTGAGCTTTGTAACCATGTCAGGCCCATACACCCCCTGCCACTACCCCATATAGACAATCTAGGTTGCCATAAGGGCGGTCAAGTGGTCCTCAATGTTGTGATAATGACCATCTGCTTCTGGGCCTCTACTCCGGGCCGGCGTTGGTCCCTTTCGCTCAGGACCTTCTTCCGTCACTAGGGTCTCGGCATTATCTTTGCATATTTGCCTGACATGGGGAGGTGAGAGGCATAATTTGGACTTACACATGAGTAAGTTGCTCCAGTATCTATCATCATTGGTGGGCCTCTATTATTCACCTGAACCTGCAGCATAGGTTCTTCATCAGCCTGCATAGTTACTGCCACTAGCTGACCCTCCCCTTTAGGATTCCCTGGGCACCCCTAGTATCCCTGATTTGGTCCTCCCCACGGGTTCACTGGGCCCTGTGGAGCCTGTGTCAGACTGCTGCCATTGGCTTGGTAGGATAATTCCTTCTTGTATGTCCTGATTGATTGCACCTCCAGCAGACACCTGGTCTTCTTGGTCCACCATTCTGATGTGTCTGCTGCTGTGGTCGGTACCACTGATTCCTTGGTCTGTAATTTTTGTTTTGCCATTGTCTAGGGGATTGTTGTGTGTACACATTCACTACTGGTAAGGCAGGAGCGCTTTGGCCTTGCTGCTGATGCGGTGGTTGTTGACCTCCCTGGATGACAGGTGCCATGGTGCCCTCTTCCGGCGGCGCTGGAGCGATCACTGGAGCTTGTGTTTTATTTTTGTCCTTTCTTGTCAGCTCTTCCAGCTGCATCCATGTCAGTTTTCTCTGAATGTCTCTCTCCTGCTCTGTCCGTTTCTGTTCGTCCTTCCTGTATTTTTCCACTGCGTGAATAACATGGTCACAGAACTCTTTGTGTGACTTTGACATTAGTCCCACCACATCTTCCAGTTTGCTTCTGACAGGCGTTGGCATTGCTTCCATCAATGATGTCCTGAACAGTATTGTCATCAGTGGATCCCCCTCTGGATCTTTTTCTGTTTCTTGTCGCCACTTTTTGAGCTGGTCCTTCAGGTAACCTGCTGGGTTTTCTTTATCCCCCAATGGCTCCCCTCTCAGTGCCTTAAGGTCTATCTTGGCTGGATACTCCATTCTCAGAGTGTGCCATAGTCCTGGCCTATAACTGTCAAAGGCCACTCCATCCAGTAACGTCCTCCGCACCGCCTGTATGAGGCCAGCCGCCTGCAACAGTTCCTCCATTTTGCCCACTCCCACCACCCTGGCCAGCAATGCCTTCAAGTCTCCCACCGCCAGTAGCTTCCCCATTGTTTGTTCTTCAAATGTTCTAATCCATTTCCCTGCTCCTTCATGCAGGTTAGGCAGTCTAGTCACCAGGCCTTCCAGGTCCTGCGACCCCCAGGGAACATAGTGAACCCATGTCCCCTTTACCAAAATGGGATACTGGGCTCCATATTTATATTTATTTTTTATTTTTTTATTGTTCTTCTGTTTCTTAATTTTCTCTTTGATTTTTCCAGGTGGGCTTGCAGTGCTTCACCTAGTTATGTTACTATATATTTGCCTCCTGTGGCTCCTTGGTGTGATAATTGTCCCTCTGTTTCACTCTGTTCTTGCTCAGAGTCAGCAAGCTGTTTTAGTTCCTCATTACTTGCATCATCCCACTTGCTCTGTCCATCAACATCTTGTCCATCTATCCCATAATTTTCCAATTTGTTTAACATACTCTTCAGTCCTCCATAACAGTCTATATCTAAATGTGATTATTTTCCTTTCTTTCGTGTGGAAGCCTGTTGCTTCCCTTTTTCTTCTTCTATCTCTACATTCCCTGTTATTGAGACTAGACCTGTGACCTGAGAATACTGCCCCCCTTCTGTGTATGGTGGTGGTGTAGTTAAACCAGCCTTTTTCGGTTCACTCTTCCTCTCCATTGTTATCCTTCTAGCTTTGGCTATGCTGTCCCTCCAACTCTTTCCTTCCTCCCAAAATATTTTAAAGATTTCTCTCTCTTTCTCTCTCTTCTTCTTTCTTTTCTCCCCTCTCTCTCCTGTTTTATAGTTCTTTATTAGGGTATCCATGTCCTCACACACCGCCACATCAAACGCTCCCTCCTTTGGCCATTTTGTTGCTATTTTCCTGGTTACTTTTTTCCCATTCAGATAACATAGTTTCTCTCCTGTCCTTATGTGCTATATTCTTTTAATTTATTCCCTTTCTCATTACTTTCCTGTAAGTTACCTCACATTTTTTTAACCACTCTCGCTTTCCTGTGATTAGGTATATTCCCAGTGGTTTGTTCAGCCTCGGGTCACTAGACCACACCCTATTTTCCCCGATCAATATCCTCATTACTCTACTTTTCAAAAACCCTCCAGTTGTATTGACATACTCTATTTTTCCCGTATCAGTAATCTTCATCTCGGCATTTATTCCCTAATCTTGGTTTTTAGCTTTCTCTTTTACTTGTTTATATCTGGACAGCTAGTCCCTATCCTAAATTCTCCTACCTAGATTTCTATTATTACTATTATCCTGGTATCATTACTGGATCAATGACATAGGTAATAGCTGTTTCGCATTAGCTTGTGCCTTTTTCTGATAATGTTATAATTGTAGCCTATTGCATTAATTTAGTTAAAATATAAATGTGTTGTTTAACAAATCTAGAACCCACAATAAGTTGGTGCTATCCCATCAGCATAATAGTAAAAGCTACTTGCAATCCACTGGTTCACGTAATGAAAACAAATTATCGTTTTAGAATTCATTAACTATTTGCATATGTCACTGGTGTTACGCAAACTATAGAATAAAGTAATAACAATTAGAATTTGTCAAATAAATGTTTTCCATTCAACTATTCAGACTTCTGCTTAAAATGTGTCTTACAGCTCGATACAGTCCAGCAAGTACAACTCTCTTGTACCCGCGAACTAAAACATGGTATTAGTAAAGTCTGTTCACAAACCACCAATAACTAATAGTATATTTGCATTCATATTATTAAAATACATTACTTTCATTCCAGTCTACCTAAACAATTCAAATTTGAAATTCTCACTTCCCTATTAAATCACCTTCCTCTGTTATCAATTCAAATAATTGCCACAGCTCTATTATAATTGCCTGTCCGCTGTTACATTTATGTAACTGTCCTTTCTGATTAGGCTATAGTTAATAAAACAAACACTTGCTATAATTGACAAGCATACATTCAATTAATATCCATATTCAATTCAATATTCCAAATTACAACCCCATTCACAGTAGTTTAAACTCCCAAATCATTAAACCACACAAAAAAATGACTCTCGAAATCGTCCCATTATTCCTGTTGAATAAGTGAGTCTTTTGGAATGTTAACCCTATCACATTTGACATTTCACTATGGTCAATTTTACCATAATCCTACATTACTTCTAAATGTCCCAAATGTAATGATCCCCTAAAAGATTGGCCGAAATACAATGTGTATACGTCATACGATCACACCCGTACACGTGACCTGTTCCTCCAACAGGATTTCTCATACCCCTCCTGGTAATGTCACACACACCTTCTGATCCCCTTCTAATCAGGACACACACACTCCTTCTGATCCCCTTCTAATCAGGACACACAAACTCCTTCTGATCCCCTTCTAATCAGGACACACACACTCCTTCTGATCCCCTTCTAATCAGGACACACACACTCCTTCTGATTCCCTTCTAATCAGGACACACACACACACCGGTTACGATGAGCAGCCTCTCGTGCCGAAATGAAACTACTTTTCAACTAAGTTCCCTGTGTATTGCATCCCCTGGGCTGTATCCACAGGATTTTTAAACCTCAATTTTCAACAACATTGCATGCATGCTTAATTCTCATTCCAACAAAAACTCAGTACTTTTCCTAAATGTAGTCCTTAATGCTGGAGAGACCCTTCTCGTACCTTACCCTCAGATTCAGCTTGATCAAATCACACAGTTTTTTATGCTAAAAGTAAGAACGTCGCTTACCTGCATTTAACAGTGGCCACTGTATTGTTGTGTGCGATTCGTCCAAACTTTCTCAGATGGCGAAGTACTCAACGATCCCTTCCACTCCTGGCAAGCTCGCCAATATGTTGTGGATAATTATCACTATACTTGTTAAAAAGTTCTTCGAGAGTTTTTGTAGAATAAAAAAATAATTTTATTACACAAAGCAACGAAAGCCGAGATGGTCTGCAGAACATCTGTTTTCCCTGACTCTGAGCTCTCCTTTTATACAGACACAATGCATAGTCATGCTTATACAACCTACACAGTTACTCCATTATATGTACATGATTAACATCCTTCGGTGTCACATGTTGTTTACTCACGAGGGCTACGTGCGCTTCTCTAAATGGGGCCTCTGTCACTTATCTCATTATATTGGTGGCGTGACTCAAAAAAGTATATACATACGTACGTTAAAGAACAATCACACTCTGTATTGACTATATTCACTATCCAGGCATGCATCTGGAGTACAAAGTATCAATCATGTTCATTCTGTTTTACCCTTATCATTTCATAACACATTATAAAACATATCAATTAATACTTAAACATGGTTTACACATGTCTTGTCCATAACCCATTCTCAACCACATACATTTAAGCCTGTCCCAACAGCCATCCTCCCTGGAGTTTGCTAAACACACTTGGATTTGAAGCGTGTGCTATGGTCAGATGAGTCAAAAATTGATATCTTTGGCCATGCAAACCAGCGGTTGGTTTGGGGTTGAAAGAAGGACGCATCTGCAGAAAATAACCTCATACCTACTGTAAAATTTGGTGGTGGATTTTGATGTTATAGGGCTAAATTTGCTTCCGCTGGTCCTGGGGCCCCTTGTTAAGGTCAATGGCATCATGAACTTTACCCAGTACAAGGACATTGTAGCCAAAATCCTGGTTGCCTCTGCCAGGATGTTGAAACTTGGCAGCAAGTGGATCTTCCAACAATACAATGACCCCAAGCACACATCAAAATCCACAAATAAATGGTTATTTGACCCCAAAATCTATATTTTGCAATGGCCATTTCAGTCTCCAGACTTGAACCCCATTGAAAACCTTTGGTTTGAATTGAAGAGGGCAGTCCATAAGAGCAGATCTTAGGATATCGAGGATCTTAAAATATTCTGTATGGAGGAATGGTCTAAGATCCCTCCCGAAAAGTTATCCAATCTCATAAAAAAATTATAGAGATGGCACAAAAATATAGAACAATTAAAGTATCTTTCTCTGACCAATTGTATTAGTATAAACTAATATTATTTGTCATTTTTTTTGCATACAGTATAGCTCAGTATTTGCATAATTTATTTTATACTGTCTTTTTCCCTCATCCCCTTTATCAAGGGTGCCAATCATTTTGGAGGTGACTATATATCACTCACTCCTAAAGTACTGTGCTTCTTTACCCTGCAATTGTTATAGAAAAGTAAAGAGTGTAAAATTGTAGCTCTGTAGATCAGTTAGCTGAGGAGTTGAGGGTAAAGTGCTTTTCTATGTGATTTGGCAGACAGCTGTTGTGTAATATCACTGCAAAGTGAATACAGCCGCAATCACCTTCACGCACAGCTTTTATACAGTGCATTCGGAAAGTATTCAGACCCCTTGACTTTTTCCACATTTTGTTACGTTACAGCCTTATTCTAAAATTGATTGAATTTTTTATTTCCCTCATCAATCTACACACAATAACCCATAATGACGAAGCAAAAACAGGTTTTTAGACATTTTTGCACATTTGTTAAAAATAATGAACTGAAATATAACATTTACATAAGTATTCAGACCCTTTACTCAGTACTTTGTTGAAGCACCTTTGGCAGCGATTACAGCCTCGAGTATTTTTGGGTATGACGCTACAAGCTTGGCACACCTGTATTACGGGAGTTTCTCCTATTCCTCTCTGCAGATCTTATCAAGCTCTGTCATGTTGGATGGGGAGCGTTGCTGCACAGCTATTTTCAGGTTTCTCCAGAGATGTTCGATCAGGTTAAAATCCAGGCTCTGGCTGGGCTGCTCAAGGATATTCAGAGACTTGTCCCGAAGCCACTCCTGCATTGTCTTGGCTGTGTGCTTAGGGTTGTTGTCCTGTTGGAAGATGAACCTTTGCCCCAGTATGAGATCCTGAGCGCTCTGGAGCAGGTTTTCATCAAGGATCTCTCTGTACTTTGCTCCGTTCATCTTTGCCTCGATCTTGACTAGTCTCCAAGTCCATGCTGCTGAAAAACATCCCCACAACATGATGCTGCCACCACCATGCTTCACCATAGGCATGGTGCCAGGTTTCCTCCAGACGTGACGTTTGGCATTCAGCCAAAGAGTTCAATCTTGGTTTCATCAGACCAGAGAATCTTGTTTCTCATGGTCTGAGAGTCTTTAGGTGTCTTTTGGCAAACTCCAAGCGGGTTGTCATGTGCCTTTTACTGAGGAGTGGCATCTCCACAGAGAAACGCTAGAGCTCTGTCAGAATGACCATCGGGTTCTTGGTCACCTCCCTGACCAAGGCCCTTCTCCCCCGACTGCTCTGTTTGGCCGGGCTGCCAGCTCTAGGAAGAGTCTTGGTGGTTCCAAACTTCTTCCATTTAAGAATGATGGAGGCCAATGTGTTCTTGGGGACCTTCAATGTTGCAGACATTTTTTGGTGAACTTTTCCAGATCTGTGCCTCGACACAGTCCTATCTTGGAGCTCTACGGACAATTCCTTTGACCTCATGGCTTGGTTTTTGCTCTGACATCAAATCAAAATCAAATCAAATTTTATTTGTCACATGCACCGAATACAACAGATGTAGACCTTACAGTGAAATGCTTACTTACAAGCCCTCAACCAACAATGAAGTTGGTTGGGGGCACCGGTTAGTCGAGGTAATTGAGGTAATATGTACATGTAGGTAGAGTTATTAAAGTGACTATGCATAGATAATAAACAGAGAGTAGCAGCATCATAAAAGAGGGGGGCAATGCAAATAGTCTGAGTAGCCATTTGATTAGATGTTCAGGGAGTCTTATGGCTTGGGGGTAGAAGCTGTTTAGAAGCCTCTTGGACCTACAGTTGGCCCTCCAGTACCGCTTGCTGTGCGGTAGCAGAGAGAACAGTCTATGACTAGGGTGGCTGGAGTCTTTGACAATTTTTAGGGCCTTCCTGGATGGCAGGAGGCTTGGCCCCAGTGATGTACTGGGCCGTACGCACTACCCTCTGTAGTGCCTTGCAGTCGGAGGCCGAGCAGTTGCCATACCAGGCTGTGATGCAACCAGTCAGGCTGCTCTCGATGGTGCAGCTGTAGAACCTTTTGAGGATCTGAGGACCCATGCCAAATCTTTTCAGTCTCCTTAGGGGGAATAGGTTTTGTCGTGCCCTCTTCACGACTGTCTTGGTGTGTTTGGACCATGTTAGTTTGTTGGTGATGTGGACACCAAGGAACTTGAAGCTCTCAACCTGTTCCACTACAGCCCTGTCGATGAGAATGGGGGCGTGCTCAGTCCTCTTTTTTTTCCTGTAGTCCACAATCATCTCCTTTGTCTTGATCATGTTCAAGGGAGAGGTTGTTGTCCTGGCACCACATGTCCAGGTCTCTGACCTCCTCCCTATAGGCTGTCTCGTCATTGTCGGTGATCAGGCCTACCACTGTTGTGTCATTGGCAAACTAAATGATAGTGTTGGCGTCGTGCCTGGCCATGCAGTCATGAGTGAACAGGGAGTACAGGAGGGGCCTGAGCACTCACCCCTGAGGGGCCCCCGTATTGAGGATCAGAGTGGCGGATGTGTTGTGACCTACCCTTACCACCTGGGGGCGGCCCTTCAGGAAGTCCAGGATCCAGTTGCAGAGGGAGGTGTTTAGTCCCAAGGTCCTTAGCTTAGTGATGAGCTTTGAGGGCACTATGGTGTTGAACGCTGAGATATAGTCAATGAATAGCATTCTCACATAGGTGTTCCTTTTGTCCAGGTGTGAAAGGGCAGTGTGGAGCGCAATTGAGATTGCATCATCTGTGGATCTGGTGGGGCGTTATGCAAATTGGAGTGGGTCTAGGGTTTCTGGGATAATGGTGTTGATGTGAGCCATGACCAGCCTTTCAAAGCACTTCATGGCTACAGACATGAGTGCTACGTGTCGGTAGTCATTTAGGCAGGTTACCTTAGTGTCCTTGGGCGCAGGGACTATGGTGGTCTGCTTGAAACATGTTGGTATTACAGACTCAGACAGGGAGAGTTTGAACATGTCACTAAGCTAAGGACCCTGGGACTAAACACCTCCCTCTGCAACTGGATCCTGGACTTCCTGATGGGCCGCCCCCAGGTGGAAAGGTGAGGTAACAACACAACACGGGGCCCCTCAGAGGTGCGTGCTCAGGCCACTCCTGTACTCCCTGTTCACCCATGACTGCATGGCCAGGCACGACTCCAACACCACCATTAAGTTTGCCCACGACACAACAGTGGTAGGCCTGATCACAGACAACGATGAGACAGCCTGTAGGGAGGAGGTCAGAGACCTGGCTGTGGTGCCAGGATAACAACCTCTCCCTCAACATGATCAAGACAAAGGAGATGATTGTGGATTACAGGAAAAAAAAGAGGACTGAGCACGCCCCCATTCTCATCGACAGGGCTGTAGTGGAACAGGTTGAGAGCTTCAATTCCTTGGTGTCCACATCACCAACAAACTAACATGGTCCAAACACACCAAGACAGTCGTGAACAGGGCACGACAAAGCCTATTCCTCCTCAGGAGACTGAAAATATTTAGCATGGGTCCTCAGATCCTCAAAAAGTTCTACAGCTGCAGCATCGAGAGCATCCTGACTGGTTGCATCACCGCCTGGTATGGCAACTGCTCGGCCTCCGACCGCAAGGCACTACAGAGGGTAGTGCGTACGGCCCAGTACATCACTGGGGCCAAGCCTCCTGCCATCCAGGAAGGCCCTAAAAATTGTCAAAGACTCCAGCCACCCTAGTCATAGACTGTTCTCTCTGCTACCGCACAGCAAGCGGTACTGGAGGGCCAACTGTAGGTCCAAGAGGCTTCTAAACAGCTTCTACCCCCAAGCCATAAGACTCCTGAACATCTAATCAAATGGCTACCCAGACTATTTGCATTGCCCCCCTCTTTTATGCTGCTGCTACTCTCTGTTTATTATCTATGCATAGTCACTTTAACTCTACCCACATGTACATATTACCTCAATTACCTTGACTAACCGGTGCCCCCGCACATTGACTCTGTACCGGTACCCCCTGTATATAGCCTCCCTACTGTTATTTTATTTTACTACTGCTCTTTAATTATTTGCTCTTTTTATTTTCAACTTATCCATTTTTTACTTAACACTTTTTTAATTTTCTTAAAACTGCACTGTTGGTTAAGGGCTTGTAAGTAAGCATTTAACTGTAAGGTCTACACCTGTTGTATTCGGCGCATGTGGCAAATAAAATTTGATTTGATACAACGTCTCATCATGTCTTCACTTCACAACAATGTGCACAGCACATGTGACATAGAGTATGTAACCCAATAAAATAAATTGAAACATAAACTTGTAGTTAGTAGCAGCACATGCAGTTAGTATATTTACGAGTTCATGCTTTAATTATCATTGCGTGTAAACACTGAAAACATTTTCTAAGTACATTTTCCAGAGTATAGACAAGGGAGATGTTGTGTCGGCAGCGCCGGGCCGGTGTGCCCTGTCAGTTTTCACAGTGCTGACGCAGATCCGGCTGCGCCGCTCCGAGGAGGCTGGCTCGCCACCGCGCATCAGAGACCTGCCACTATGCATTGCGTCACGCCGCCCTGAGATGTTTGGGAATGTTAGGGGCTCTGTCTCTCCAGCTCCTCGCTCTGCCTGCCGTGCCCGGGTTGTGTGGGCACTGACGGACAGCCTCGCTGGCTGGCGAGGCACTGTGATTGGTGCTTTCCTATTGGCCCTGTGATTGGTGCTTTCCTATCTGTCTGTCTGCCTGCGTCCTGCTTTGTCCTCAGCCCTCAGAGGCCTGCAACACCGTTCAGCACCCAAATATGTCCCCAAGGCATATAAACTTGTGTGTTGTTGGCTCATGTGGTTAATAAAATGGCATGATCCTTTGGTGAAGTGATTTGTCAGCATTACCATTTCCTGGAGTTTTTGTTCATACAGTAAAGCTGCTGTGACTGACCTGGTTGGTTTCAGTCAATTAATTCCAATAACCATCCAAGGGTACAAGGCCTTACCACGCAGTGCGTGTCATCCCCAAAACAATGACGCCAAAAAAGGTACTAGATCTAGTTCCTCTGTCATTTCACCATTGCGTGGCCAGGATCAGTGACCTGCCTTTAAAATCCCTTAAATATCTGGCTGTTATGATGCGTCAGACAGGCTAATCCTGAAAGCTGTGGTTTTATGAGGTGAATGGGTTTGTATAACGCTGGGTTTCTGGGCCACCACTGGACTGAATCATGCCTGGGCTCTGATTGCCATTTGCTGTACCACAGCAGTAATTATAGAGGGTGTCCCACTCCTCTCCTGGTCCCCCTGTCCACGTCTCCCCCTCTTTTTCATCTCACTCTCTTCCTCATTCCCTCTCTTTCTCCTTCTCTCTTTTCTCTATTCATCTGTAGTCCTGACCCCTGACATCATGGTCTGCCGTTGCTCCCTTGCTACACATCTAAGTCAGCCACATCATTTGGCTGCCTTTGCTTTCATTTGAGCTCAAAGGGATTGGCACGCTTTAATCCTCATTTAAAGAAAGGACCAAGAGTGAAAACACAGCTTCGCTGCTTGGCCTCGTTACTCATTCCCAGATATTGAAATGCTCACACAGTGCCAATGAGATTTGAGAGTATGTAAGTGTGGATTTGACTCAAATTAGATGTAGTGATTAACTGTAGGGTGATTGTATCAAGCCAGACTTGAAAGGGTACTTAAGTGATTATCTGAAAAGATTTAATTTGGCTGAAAGTCGTTTGGTCGTGCCATGACTGATGTTAACGATCCAGTTATTATTTATACAACAGTTCTCTCTCTTATCAAAGTAATGGCTCAAAGGATCACATGACCTCTTTCAGGTAGGTGTGGGATTATGTATCGATTCAGGATGTTTGGATTACAGATTACAGCAGCGTTTGGATTGTTTTAGATCCAGAAATGCACTACCACGCCCTGTAAAAACAATTTATATCCAAAGACAATCCTCCATTATTGTGGTTATGTGTGTCAAACTGTGCTGATGACTTATTTATACACAGCCAGGAAATTCTAATATTTCAGAGTACGTGCCTCTACATGTGTTTATGCGTTTAGGGTGGTGTCAAATTTTGATTGTGTTTTCATGGAGGCCATACTGACATATAAAGGGGATACCTAGTCAGTTGTACAACTGAATGCATTCAACTGAAATGTGTCTTCAGCATTTAACCCAACCCCTCTGAATCAGAGAGGTGTGGGGGGCTGCCTTAATCGACATCCACATCATCGGCGCCCAGGGAACAGTGGGTTAACTGCCCTGCTCAGGGGCAGAACGACAGATTTTTTACCTATTATTGTCCCACAGGAGCTACCTATGATGAAGGAGAACCTTGTATGGTTTCTCTGCTTTCCACAAGGCAGAACTCACAACATCTTGGTTCATGGCGTTCCAATCATCCTGCTACGCCACAATGTCTGTGTCAGTTATCAATTAATCTGACTATTCTCTCATCATTGATTTTATTATTTCAGTCATTTGAGGGTTTTCTGTATAGTTGTCTATTGTTGGTGGGGAATATTACTCTGTTTTAATGTTACTCCTTAATCACTATGATAAATACAATCGTTTTTCTTAAGTGTACTTTTAACAGAGCTGAGATTTAAGTGCAAAGTGCAGCAATACAGGTAAAATCAGTCATTGACAAAGACATGGTGGCGTAGCAGGAAGATCGGAATGCCGTTAATCAAGAGGAGTTCAAATCATAGGTGAGGACATAATCATTACTGGATAAATAATTCATGCACAATGTAATCATGTGTGTCAAATATGAAAGTTCAAAATGATGTATGTTGAAAGCACTGTTTGTGTGGGTGGGTGTCCCTAACAGACAAAAAGAGCTGTGAATAGATCAGTGGTTCACCAATCAGGGCCTTGATGGGCTCGGCAACAGTAACAAGGAGTGATGTGTAACCATCAGGTGACGTTCTAAAAATGTTTTTATGGACGTCCCTGGAACAAGCCGGGAACTAGACAAAAACCTCCAGGGGACCATGGCAGAATGTCCTATGTTTTAAACATCCTTGGACAGAGGAATGATCTTGCAACGTCCCATGAAATGTATTTAGAACATTAATATTGGATATTCTGAGAACATGGTAACCATGTTCTGGGTAAGATCTGTTTGACATTAAGGTTAGGTTCCCGGGAAGTTTTTGCTAACATACATAGAACGTTCCCCTAACTAATGAAAAACTGGACACTCAAACATCAGGGGAACATTACGGGTAACATAACAAAAACATTTCTCTTGCTAGAATTGTTAGCTGGGTAGCTGTATCAATCTAACTGTAAAGAGCTGACCCAGTGACAACTTGACACGCATGGTGACACATAGGGTCTCCAGGGAACAGGTGGCTGGCTGCTGATGTCTTCATTGTTATCGACAGAGGACAGGACAGAAGGACCAAGGGGACAGCTGGATTACAGGTTTTAGATGGAAAATAAAAATAGATGTCATCAGTTGTACAGTAGATGAAGAGATCCTATCCTACACTATCAAGATTCTGAAATATATCCGCTGTATGAGAGATGATTGTCTCTGAAAGGCATCAGTCCCATTAGCTAGACCTTTCCAGAATATTTCCCTCTGGCGGGCTTTAGTTCCTGATCAATATGTAGGGTGACAAGCTGGTCCAATCAGGGACTGCCAGGGACTGTCAGGGCACACCTCTCGAGGCAGTGATTTGTTGTCAGATGAGGAGTAAAGTGAGGTCACTGAAGCAATTACCAGAAGGTCAAAGGTCACTCTAGCAGCCTCAGGCATCAAAGAGAACAACTGGGGGCTAGCCTAGCCTGTTGGAGCTGAATCACAAACACACTCCATTACTAGTCATTTCAGATGTTCACGAGAGGACCATTTCAGTCTCTCATTTCAACGACCATTTCGGTCTCATTTCAGTGATAATTTCAGTCTCTAAACATCATCAGCGCTGCTGCCGGTGTCCTGTCCACGTGATATCAAGGTCTAGAAAGCATGTAGTGTAAAAGGCTTTTCCAGCCCCGGTGGATGGATGCTCATTTTAAACCAGCAAGGCAGAGGATTAATAGTTTGTCCAGACACAAACTAATTAAAGTTGGTGAAAATGATAAAGGGGATTAAGGCGAGGTAAGAAAGGGAGATGATAAGGCCGGGCCAGTGGTAATAAACAGAACAGTGGGCTGTAGACTGGAGCAGAACAACAGAGCAGGGCATGAGGGGAGAGCAGAGCAGTGTAGTGGGGGCCATAGTACTATACTGTGGTTGAGTGTGGTTGCCTCTTTACCGTAGCTGAGATTAGCATTAGCGTAGTTAGCGTTAGTGTTTAAAGAAGCATTAGCGTAGCCGCGGCTATAAAGCCTGAGCTGGCAAAAGGCTCTCTGGTTCTGATTAGCATATTGTGTGCTAACCAGAGTGACAGGCAGCCATCTCCTTGCCGCGCGCCTGCCGCCCAGGCTGGTGATGTTATAACGGGATTATATTCCTCCCGCTTCGCTCGTCCAACAGCTCATTCAGGAAACAGCAGAGGTTGCACCCCCCTATCCACATCGACGGGACCGCAGTGGAGAAGGTGGAAATCTTAAAGTTCCTTGGCATACACATCACTGACAAACTGAAATTGTCCACCCACGCAGACAGTGTGGTGAAGAAGGCGCAACAGAGCCTCTTTCTCAGGAGGCTGAAGAAATTTGGCTTGGCACCTAAAACCCTCACAAACCTTTACAATGCACAATTGAGAGCATCCTGTCGAGCTGTATCATCGCCTGGTACGGCAACTGCACCACCCGGTAATGCGTTCGGCAGACCGTACCACCCTCTGGAGAGCCCTGCGGTTGCGGGTGGTGCAGTCTGCTGAACGCATTACCGGGGGCAAACTACCCACCCTCCAAGACAACTACAGCACCCGATGTCACAGGAAGGCCAAAAAGATCATCAAGGACATCAACCACCCGAGCCACTGCCTGTTCACCCCGCTATCATCCAGAAGGCGAGGTCAGTACAGGTGCATCAAAGCTGGGACTGAGAGAATGAAACACAGCTTCTATCTCAAGGCCATCAGACTTTTAAATAGCCATCACTAGCACATTAGAGGCTGCTGCTGCCTATTGAAATCACTAGTCACTTTAATAATGTTTACATATCTTGCACTACTCATCTCATATGTATATACTGCATTCTATTCTATAATATTCTACTGTATCTTAGTCCATGCCGCTCTGTCATTGCTTGTCCATATATGTATATATTCTTATATTCCATTCCTTACTAGATTTGTGTGTATTGGGTATATGTTGTGAAATTGTTAGATATTACTTGCCGAGTGGCGCAGTGGTCTAAGGCACTGCATCGCAGTGCTAGCTGTGCCACTAGAGATCCTGGTTCGAATCCAGGCTCTGTCGTAGCCGGCCGCGACCGGGAGACCCATGGGGCGGCGCACAATTGGCCCAGCGTTGTCCAGGGTAGGGGAGGGAATGGCCAGCAGGGGATGTTGGTAGAGCATGGCGTTTGCAACACCAGGGTTGTGGGTTCGATTCCCACGGGGGGGGGCAGTATGAAAAAATAAAAATATATAATGTATGCACTCACTAACTGTAAGTCGCTCTGGATAAGAGCGTCTGCTAAATGACTAAAATGTAAATGTAAATGTAGATATTACTGCACTGTCGGAGCTAGAAGCACAAGCATTTCTCTACACCCGCCATAACATCTGCTAAACACGTTTGTGACAAATAAAATGTGATTTGATTTGATTTAACCAGCACATTAAAACCAGCGGTGGGCCTCCCCGCATCAGCACCCAGCCCTCGCCAAGCGCCGGGGCCAAAAACAAGACAACCTACATTTATAGCATTAGCAGTTGGCATGGCCTCAAACACATGTTCAAGACAAGGCAAATTAAGCTCCTCTGTAGTGCTGAACATGTAGGATTGTCAGCTGGTTGAGTGAGTGTGGAGCTCTGAGAGCGCAGGTAGCATACTATAGCATTAATCGGTCCTCTGCATGTGGTGGGGACATACAAGTGGACTAAGCAGTTTGAGCTCTGCATGCATTAATTAAAGGCGTGACTCCCGCCTGCTTTGTGCGTTACATGGAGGTTAATGCTATTGACTACATTGATCTGCGGGTCACTCGACTTAAAATAGCAGTTTCATTAGGATTCAGACTTTCACACTCCCACAAGAGACCTATGAAGTCCATGTGTGTGTGTGTGTTTGTGTCTCTTGGAACAGGAGTGTGACAGGCAGGAGCAGATCACTGACAGACCACTGCAGAGTAAGCAACCGGCTTTGGTTAAGCCACTAATTAGAACAGCCATGTCCAATGACAGGAGTGGAAATGAGAAGACCCCTCTCTCATCCTCTCTCTCCCTCTCTCTCTCTCTCTCTCATACAGTGGCCTGTGATTGTCTGTGTGTCAGACTGGAAGTGTGTAATCCTATGGAACAGATGGATTCTAGCCTATACGATGCATCACCACCAGGCCGAGGAGAGGGATCAGTCATTTAACAGGGTCAGATAATGATAGGACACCTTGGGTGGGTGATTCAAAAGAAATATTAAATGTTTAAAGCATCTCTCTGCTAAGTATTGACTTCCCTGGAACTGGAGCTACAAACATGATATAGATTGCCTTTAGGTCCTGCTCCTCAGAGACAAACATTTCATTTAGCTCCTTTGATAAAAAAGAGGACAATGACTGCATTCAGAGTGGAGCACATGATGAAGAGAAATGGACACAGAAAGGATAGAATGGGGAAGAGATTAAGGATGAATTAATCTCTTAATAGAAGATTATCAACTGCACAATCGAAAGTGTGTGTGTGTGTATGTGACCACATGTTCTGGTGTAAACCCGATGTGCACTGCAGAGTCTTAACTGGGATAGAATGCCTTCTGTTTTGGTTAAAAAAAAGACAGACATTGTGAGGATGATTTCTAAATATAGCCTGATCCTTCGCTGGTCCCTGAAGCCAATTTTACACTGTCTGGATTGGTGAACATCACAGCTACACCACATGCCTCTGCTTCTCTCTCTCTGTCTATCTGTCTCTCTCTATCTCTCTCTCTACCTCTCTCTATATCTCTCTCTCTCTCTCTCTTGCTCTCTCTCTGTCTCTTTCTCTCTCTCTTTCTCTATCTCTCTCGCTCTCGCTCTCTCTCACTCTCTTTCTCTCTGTATCTCTCACACTCTCTCGCTCTCTCGTTCTCGCTCTATTTCTCGCTCTCTTGCTCTCTTTCTATCTCTCACGCTTTCTCACTCTCTCTATCTCTTTCTCTTTCTATCTCTCACACACTCTCTCACTCTCTCTCGCTCTCTTTCTCTCTCTATCTCGCACTCTCTACTCTCTCGCTCTCTCTTGCTCTCTCTCTTGTTCTCTCACTCACTTGCTCTCTTTCTCTCTCTTTCACACTCTCTCTCACTCGCTCGCACTTTCTCTCTCTCTCTCTCTCTCTCTCTCTCTCTCTCTCTCTCTCTCTCTCTCTCTCTCTCTCTCTCTCTCTCTCTCTCTCTCTATCCCTCACACGCTCTCTCTCAGTCTCTCACTCGCGCTCTCACGAGGGAGAGATCATTTACATAATGAGACACAACCACGACAACAAAGCCCAAATAAGCACGGGAGCCATCAATCATCAGGGTCTTCTGAGGTTCCTTCCTGACACACTCTCTACTGCTCTGGGGGCCACAGCAGGAACAGACACACTCATCAGGGGCCCCTGAGAGAAGGATATTATAGAGGCAGGGGTTTCATTGGAACAGAAGGGGGCAGAGGATGGGGAGGAGAGGGAGGCATGGGGGTAGATTTTTTATAAAAATGTTTAAGGAACTCAGTCTCGAAAGTTGTAATAGTAGTTTTCCTCTTGTCATGTTAGTCATTTCAGACCTTAGAGAGCTATTTATAACTTGCCAGAAATGTCCAGATCAACTAGCCCATGTCAGCTAATGTTTTTAGCTAGGTTTTTTAGCCCATAGATTTTGTTGTAATGTATGAGTCACTCAAATATCACATGAATATACATTAGACATGGCAAATTGTAGAAAAGCTTTAAACCTGCACATTTTTCTCTCCACCAACAAGAGGGGAGTGAATAGTTTGTGTCATCAACAGTGATTGTGCCCATATAAATAGACATGGTGCGCGTGCGCCGGGGGGGTCGCGGGATGTTCCCCAAATTCTGGAAGGAGGGCCTGAGTGGAAAAGTTTGGGAACCCCTGCTCTAGCTCAGAGAGGGTTGGAGTTTGATGTGTGTGTGAGGGGGGCGGTGTTTATGATGGGGGAATAGCTCATTGTGTCAGAAGGTAGAACAAGTGTGGAGCGTATTGGTTGAGATGTGTGCACTGTGCAGCAATGCTGCTCTGTTGTTCACTGAGAGGGCGAGGTGATGAAAGGACGAGGTATTGAGAGGGCAGGAGGGTGAGAGGGTTAGATGAGAGGATAGTGAGAGGTTAAGATGGTGAGAGGGGATCAGATGAGACGGGGAGCTAAAGACCCGTCCACGTCAGCACACTCCCTGACTTTGTTATCCTCCTCCCCCATCAACACTGCATTGGTCACATTGGGAGACTGCAGACTCTAAATGAGTCCCCTCTCCACAGTGGCTGTTTTAACAGTGTTACAGCCAATCAAATGCTAGCAGTCAGCAAACCCGCATAGTGTTATTCTGTTCTTTCCATGAAAAACAGTGTGAGACACATTGTCACATTACATCACATCACTATAGAAATACACACAATCCTAAATTCATCTGACTGTCCTGAGTCTTACCTGCTTCACGATTCAACTTTCCTTCATGCTTTGTCAGATGTCAGTTGAGATTTTATAGGGTAAGATATCACTTCATTTTCAGTTTAGATTTTATAGGGTGAGATATCACTTCATTTTCAGTTTAGATTTTATAGGGTGAGATATCACTTCATTTACACTTTTATTGAGAGAGAGAGAGAGAGAGAGAGAGAGAGAGAGAGAGAGAGAGAGAGAGAGAGAGAGAGAGAGAGAGAGAGAGAGAGAGAGAGAGAGAGAGAGAGAGAGAGAGAGAGAGAGAGAGAGAGAGAGAGAGAGAGAGAGAGAGAGAGAGAGAGAGAGAGAGAGAGAGAGAGAGAGAGAGAGAGAGAGAGAGAGAGAGAGAGAGAGAGAGAGAGAGAGAGAGAGAGAGAGAGAGAGAGAGAGAGAGAGAGAGAGAGAGAGAGAGAGAGAGAGAGAGAGAGAATGCCAAAAAAGGCCTTGATCTAACAATAATCCATAACAGCAGAACTGAATTGTCATAAATGGGATTAGCAACATTGCCACACACAATACGGACAAAGAACTTTAGTGTTGCTTAAAGGTTACACTGAAATTAAGACATTGTGTTCTTTAAGTAACCTACTGTAGTCTGAGTCTCAGAATTGGCCTCCTTGTTGGGATAGCCTTTCCACTCCTGAGATTTTGGCCACCATCTTGCAGTGTTGTAAAGTATTTAAGAAAAATTACTTTAAAGTACCACTTAAGTAGTTTTTATGGGTATCTGTACTTTACTTTACTATTTACATTTTTGACAACTTTTGCTTTTACTTCACTACATTCCTAAAGAAAAGTATGTACTTTTTACTCCATACATTTTCTCTGACACCCAAAAGTACGTGTTACATTTTGAACGCTAGGCAGGACAGGAAAATGGTCCAATTCAAGCACTGTATATAGAGAACATCCCTGGTCATCCCTACTGGCTCTGATCTGGCAGACTCACTAAACACACATGCCTAGTTTGTAAATGATGTCAGAGTGTGCCCCTGGCTATTCGTAAATTTAAAAAGAAAATGGTGCCGTCTGGTTTGCTTAATATTTTGAATTTGAAATGATTTATACTTTTACTTTCGATACTTAAGTATATTTGAGCAATTACATTTACTATTGATACTTAAGTACATTTAAAACTAAATACTTTTTGACTTTTACTCAAGTAGTATTTTACTGGGTGACTTTCACTTTTACTTGAGTAATTTTCTATCAAGGTATCTTTACTTTTACTCAAGTATGACAATTGGGTACTTTTTCCACCATGGCCATTTTGGATAATTCCCTTTAACAGAGAGCACCAGCTATTTGTTTCCATTTGGTTAGAATGAAGTGCTGTGTTTTAATAGCCAGGCGTGGATAGTCAAAACTGTCATGGCCGCCGCTGTCTAATCCGGAGCTGTGTCCTTGTGCTTGCTGTGCATCTCGGTGTTCAGTCTCCATCCCTTAACACAGTCCATCAACACACTGCAACCATGCCACCACGTCTGTGGCCTCTGTGTTGTATTATTCAGAGACAAAACACATATCTCAGCAATCTGATGAACTCCCTGCACTGTGCTGTGTGCACTCAAGGAATGTGTATGCCGTGACCTCTACCCAAAACCGCCTTAGAGATGATTCTCATGTTCACAACGTGGCCTGTGAGTTTACAGTGTATGTCTCTCTCTCTGCCATGGTAATGTGGTTCCAGGAGTCTGCATAGCCTTCTATGTCCAGTGGGGAAAAAAAGTATTTAGTCAGCCACCAATTGTGCAAGTTCTCCCACTTAAAAAGATGAGAGAGGCCTGTAATTTTCATCATAGGTACACGTCAACTATGACAGACAAAATGAGATTTTTTTTCTCCAGAAAATCACATTGTAGGATTTTTAATGAATTTATTTGCAAATTATGGTGGAAAATAAGTATTTGGTCAATAACAAAAGTTTCTCAATACTTTGTTATATACCCTTTGTTGGCAATGACACAGGTCAAACGTTTTCTGTAAGTCTTCACAAGGTTTTCACACACTGTTGCTGGTATTTTGGCCCATTCCTCCACGCAGATCTCCTCTAGAGCAGTGATGTTTTGGGGCTGTCGCTGGGCAACACAGACTTTCAACTCCCCTCCAAAGATTTTCTATGGGGTTGAGATCTGGAGACTGGCTAGGCCACTCCAGGACCTTGAAATGCTTCTTACGAAGCCACTCCTTCGTTGCCCGGGCGGTGTGTTTGGGATCATTGTCATGCTGAAAGACCCAGCCACGTTTCATCTTCAATGCCCTTGCTGATGGAAGGAGGTTTTCACTCAAAATCTCACGATACATGGCCCCATTCATTCTTTCCTTTACACGGATCAGTCGTCCTGGTCCCTTTGCAGAAAAACAGCCCCAATGCATGATGTTTCCACCCCCATGCTTCACAGTAGGTATGGTGTTCTTTGGATGCAACTCAGCATTCTTTGTCCTCCAAACACGACGAGTTGAGTTTTTACCAAAAAGTTATATTTTGGTTTCATCTGACCATATGACATTCTCCCAATCCTCTTCTGGATCATCCAAATGCACTCTAGCAAACTTCAGACGGGCCTGGACATGTACTGGCTTAAGCAGGGGGACACGTCTGGCACTGCAGGATTTGAGTCCCTGGCGGCGTAGTGTGTTACTGATGGTAGGCTTTGTTACTTTGGTCCCAGCTCTCTGCAGGTCATTCACTAGGTCCCCCAGTGTGGTTCTGGGATTTTTGTTCACCGTTCTTGTGATCATTTTGACCCCACGGGGTGAGAACTTGCGTGGAGCCCCAGATCGAGGGAGATTATCAGTATGTCTTCTATTTCCTAATAATTGCTCCCACAGTTGATTTCTTCAAACCAAGCTGCTTACCTATTGCAGATTCAGTCTTCCCAGCCTGGTGCAGGTCTACAATTTTGTTGCTGGTGTCCTTTGACAGCTCTTTGGTCTTGGCCATAGTGGAGTTTGGAGTGTGACTGTTTGAGGTTGTGGACAGGTGTCTTTTATACTGATAACAAGTTCAAACAGGTGCCATTAATACAGGTAACGAGTGGAGGACAGAGGAGCCTCTTAAAGAAGAAGTTACAGGTCTGTGAGAGCCAGAAATCTTGCTTGTTTGTAGGTGACCAAATACTTACTTTCCACCATAATTTGTAAATAAATTCATTAAAAATCCTACAATGTGATTTTCTGGAATTTTCTTTCTCAATTTGTCTGTCATAGTTGACGTGTACCTATGATGAAAATTACAGGCCTCTCTCATCTTTTTTTAGTGGGAGAACTTGCACAATTGGTGGCTGACTAAATACTTTTTTTCCCCCACTGTATATTATTATCTATTATCTCTCAGTGTTCTGCTCTGTTCCTTTACCAGAATGGAAGCCATATGGGTCCTTCCACGAAATGAGTCCCTTTTGGGTAGTGTAACTTGGTGAAATAAACCTGTTTTATTTCACCTAATTTTAACATGCTGTCATGACGAGCACATGTTCAACTTAATAAAACACAAGTCTTCCCATCTCAAGAGGTTAATTAAATAAAAATATAGTAAGTGCCTATGAAGTGCCAAATAAAGTAACATGGTTGACTGTACCAGGGTTCACCGTAACAGGGTTGACCCTAACAGGGTTAATCATAACAGCGTTGACAATTTAATCTTAAAACAGCCATGAATCCCTGTGTGACAGGGGAATGGAGGCTTGTTGTATGCAACAGGGAGGGGCAATTGAATGCAAGCTAAAAAATACAAAATATACGTGTTATGCTCGACCCACTCATATTTCCAACACCAGAAAATGGCCAAAAAGAGTAGAACCAGCTCACCTGCTTTTAAACTATGATTTGATAATTAGTTGTTCAATGTTTCTTTAAAAACATATATTTAAAAATGAATAGTCTGATTGTAAATCTACGCTAAGCCAGACTACGGTGCCTTCAGAAAGTATTCACACCCTTGACTTTTTCAACATGTTGTTGTGTTACAGCCTGAATTTAAATGTTATTATATGTCACTGGCCTACACACAATACCCCATAATGTCAAAGTGGATTTATTTTTTTATTTTTTACAAATTAATAAAAAAGGAAAGCTGAAATGTCATGAGCCAATAAGTATTCAACCCCTGTGTTATGGCAAGCCTAAAAACTTTCAGTAAACATTTGCTTAACAAGTCACATAATAAGTTACATGGACTCACTCTGTGTGCAATAATAGTGTCTAACATTATTTTTGAATGACTGCCTCATCTCTGTACCCCACACATACAATTATCTGTAAGGTCGAGCAGTGAATTTCTAACACAGATTCGACAACAAAGACCTGGGAGGTTTTCCACTGCCTCGCAAAGAAGGGCACCTATTGGTAGATCGGTAAAAAAAAGCAGACATTGAATATCACTTTGAGCATGGGGTGAAGTTATTCATTACACTTTGGATGGCATATCAATATACCCAGTCACTGCAAAGATACAGGTGTCCTTCCTAACTCAGTTGCCTGAGAGGAAGGAAACTGCTTTCACCATGAGGCCATTGGTGACTTTAAAACAGTTACAGAGTTTAATGGCTGTGATGGGAGAAAATGAGGATGGATCAACAATATTGTAATTACTCCACAATACTAACCTAAATGACAGAGTGAAAAGAAGGAAGCCTATACAGAATACAAATATTCCAAAACATGCATCCTGTTTGCAATAAGGCACTAAAGTAAAACTGCAAGAAATGTGGCAAAGAAAATAACTTTTTGTCCTGAAAACAAAGTGTTATGTTTGGGCCAGATACAACACAACACATCACTGAGTACCACTCATCATATTTTCAAGCATGGTTGTGGCTGCATCATGCTATGGGTATGCTTGTCATCGACAAGGACTAGGGAGTTTATTTTTATTTTTTATAAAAAGAAACAGAATAGAGCTAAGCACAGGCAAAATCCTAGAGGAAAACCTGATTCAGTCTGCTTTCCAACAGACACTGGGAGACAAATTCACCTTTCAGCAGGAAAATAACCTAAAACACAAGGCCTAATATACACTGGAGTTGCTTACCAAGATGACATTGAATGTTTCTGAGTGGCCTAGTTACAGTTTTGACTTAAAACAGCTTGGAAATCTATGGTAAATCTTGAAAATGGCTGTCTAGCAATGATCAATAACCAACCTGAGAGAGCATGAAGAATAAAAAAATAAAAAATGTGCAAATATTGTACAATCCAGGTGTGCAAAGCTCTTACCCAGAAAGACTCACAGCTGTAATGGACTGCCAAAGGTGATTTTAACATGTATCGACCCAGGGGTGTGAATACTTATGTAAATTAGATATTTCTGTATTTCATTTTCAATAAAAAAACATGTTTTCACTTTGTCATTATGGTGTATTGTGTGTAGATGTAATCAATTTTGAATTCAGGCTGTAACACAACCAAATTTGGAATTAGTCAAGGGGTATGAATACTTTCTGAAGGCACTGTAAGTCCTTTTAAAAATAATTAAGAACTCCTCTTCTCTCAACAGAGGAGACCACCTCACTGGGAGCCCAAATCTCTCTCAATTAACTCAAAAGGGCTTTGGATAGAATGAATAAAGGCAAATCACCTGGATGGGATGGTATTCTTCTTGAGGTCTATTTAACATTTTGGAATCAATTAGGTCCACTATTGCTTGAAATGATTAATACAGTCATTCACAAAGGTTCATTTGGGAGAGATGTGAACACAGCACTAATTTAGCTTTTATTAAAAATAAGGTAAGGATACCACCCAGTGTTCTCACTATCGCCCTCTATCTGTGATAAACACAGATATTAAACTGTTTCCCAAAATGTTGTCGTCCAGTCTAGAGACACACCCAAATTGATCCACACGGACCAAAGCAGGTTTGTTAAAAAACGTTTATCCTCAGATAACCTTAGTTGACTATTACATATCTTAGATGCTTCATCAGAAACAACAGCTCCTTGGGCTGTCTTATCTCTCCATGCAGAAAAAGCTTTTGATAGACTAGAATGGTCGTATCTCTGGTCTGTCTTGGAACAAATGGGAATTGTCTCCAATTTCATTAATATTATTAAAATACTATATGCCAATCTCGCAGCCATAGTTATAACAGGCAATTTCTGCTGTGCTCCATTCAGAATCACTAGAAGCAGCAGACAAGGAGATCCAATTTCGCCTTTGCTATTATTTTTTCTATATTTACAACAAAGTCCCTTGGGGGAAACCCAACTACCGAAACATCCAATGATGGGATTTATAAATAAATAATCTGGGCTCCTGAAGGACTGATCTCTATAATATATTTGGTAAAGCTCATTTTTGAGCTAGCCATTAAAAAAGTATGGTCCACAAATCTAATTGTATCTGAACAACCCTTTAACTGGAACAAAATATGGGAAAATCTGACATTGGAATCCCGTAATCTGAGAAGGGGGGGGGAATGGGTCGAGGTTATCTTTATATGCATTTCTGAGATAATTTTTTTGTACCTGTAACCCCCCTCTGAAAAAGAAAAATGACAGAAAATAAATAAGTCGGTAAAAAAAATGAATAGTTTCACCATAATAAAATGAGAGTTCAGTTCACACAACATGTTGACCTTAAAATGAGGCACAGGCTTTCTTTCTCCTTAAAATGAATCACTAATCACAATAAATAAATAATAATCTCCAGAAATGACTTTGTCAAAGCAACAAAATAACTAGGGCTTTACAATGATGGTGAACATTTGGAGACATTTTGGGGTTAAGTGGGTTAAAATCTTCAGAGAAGTCACAGAGGGACATAGTAAAATACTGCATTTTGGCACTTTAGCAAGATTTATTGAATTTTCCATGTGGTCTATATTAAAGGGCACTTCATTTAATATAAAAGGCTTTTAAAATCCAATATTGTAATATAAGGTTTGATGCATTCATATACTTGTTACTAATACATATTGTAATTCCATGTTTGTAACTAAATGTGGGCTGCCTTTCTTCACCTTGGCTCACTAAAAAAGAGATTCAAATCTCAATGCCACCTTAGATTATATGCAGACCTCCAGATCATCCTGCACTTAACCATTTGGACAGGGTTCATTTTGGTGTAAGCGCAAAGCCAACTTGTAAGTAATATTGATTGCTGCTTTACAATGGCCTTTTTGAGGCACCTGTAAGTCAAATGAGTTCCTGAGTTCAATGGTGGGCTTCCAGCCCGATTTAGGAAGGAAGAGGAACAGTGGGTCTAAAGCTTAGTATGTGTCCTGTTGGAGTGAAGCACAGTGTGTGTGTGTGTGTGTGTGTGTGTGTGTGTGTGTGTGTGTGTGTGTGTGTGTGTGTGTGAACTGTGAACTGTGAACTGTGAATATGTGCCATGTGCTTGATGTGATTGTTGTATAAAGGCTGGGGGTTTATGTGTGTGTTTGTAAATGTGTGCAGGTATGTGTCTCCGTATGTATTAGCTGAACATGTGAGCCTGAGCCAAGTATAGTGATGCCCCGTCTGTGTATGATCTAAATGTGTGTGTTTGTGTGTGTGTGTGTGTGTCCTGCGTGCATGTGGTAGACCACTGAGGGACAGATGGTTGCTCTGCTCCTGTGTTCCCTCCTGTCGGTGCCTACTCAGTTCTTGGCTCCCAGTCTCCATCCTGCCTTGGCTGAGGGATCACACACACACACACACACACACACACACACACACACACACACACACACACACACACACACACACACACACACACACACACAACATGTGTGTTGTGTTGTGTGTGTGTGCTGGCCGCAGTGTGAACATCCTGTGTGTGTGTGTGTGTGTATGTGCTGGCTGCAGTGTGAACATCCTGTGTATGTGTGTGTGTGTGTGTGACATGTGGAGGCAATAAGGAATCATTTATGTGTAGACTGGAGCCTTATGATTTATTCAGAGAGAGTGGATTGAGGAGAAAAGGTTATATTCCCAGCTTGCACTCGAGTTGATGACTGCTGCCCCAGCTCCATGCACACCACACTGAATTAAACCCTGCGTGCCCTGGCGTACGTGTGTGTGTGTGTGTGTGTGTGTGTCAGAGTGTGATAGAGAGGGTACTGTATGTGGAACAAGCTCTCACAGTCTCACTTCAGAATTACACGTTCAACCACGTTCTCCAAACGTCAGATTTAAAAAGTTAAGGGTTATGTTTAGACACTCATTCTGAATGGTTAACCTACAATTTCCGCGACCCCGTGCAAATCAATTAACATAATATAAAAATCCCCATCAAAATCCGTCTGTTTAAGCTAAAGATATGTTTTTTTGCATGTGCTGCATCTGCGGCGAAAGGTGGCAGAGCTAGAGCGATATTTGTCAGACAGGTTTTCTCTCAGAAACATCTTTAGAGTCCGAACAAGACTCGTCTTAAGGTCCAGTTAAAAAAATTAATGGAAGTATATATGGAGATAGTTTAGTGCCTAAAATAAGGGGATATATAAAAAAAACAGTTTCCTGATCTCTTCAGAACAAACTTCCTTTGTACTATCTGTTGTTCCATGTAGTGAATCTGTTATTCAATGTGTTTCTATTGGCTAATAGCAGTAATGGCAAATTCAATGTTTAATCCAATACATTTGTATATATATTTTTGATACATTAGGGGGTCTTAAAATTCCAAATCAAATAGCAAAATAATCTTTGGTATGACCATCTTAAAACAATACCATATGTTACCCCCGGTTTAGACAGTGCTTAGACTCTAGAGGGTCTAAGGTTTGGGATAGGGTTAAAATAAAAAATTAAAAAAACAATGTCCACAACTGGAGTCAATGTTCTGATCCAGAGTCATGGGATTACAGCTATCCACAACCCCTATCCACAATACCCTAGCAAAACTCAAACCTACTTCATGGTCATAGTACTCACCATTGCCCCTAGTTGCCAGTTTTGAAGGCACATCCTGACATCCTCAGGACATGGATTAGTCGTCCAATTTCAATGTCAATTTTGAACAACCTGGCTGGTATGTGTGGTGGCCTCATCCTTTTGACTCTCTCGCTCTCTCTCTCTCTCTGTGTTTGCTGTGTTTTGTAGCAGACTTGAAGGCTGATCAAACGCTGGGACTGTGAGAGCAGGTTGACAGAGAGCAGGGTGCTTTGCTTTGTTTTCTCCTGTTTTAACTGCCTGTCTGACTGTGTGTGAATAGGCTTTTAACACACACAGGAACAGGACCATACAGCTGCCTTAGTGCCTTACTGGTAGTGACTGGTCCTCGGAAGATCACGTTCACAATAAACCCCATCACCCTTATTGGGCATCAAAGTGTGATTCTGAGACAGAGGTTCCTCTGATGATTAGAGGTGCAATTGTCATGCACTGGTTTTCAGAAGACATCTTTTGGGAAATACATTTTGCTACTTTGCTGTACTGAGTTATTTGTCCTTTCTAGAAAATTCTGAATTCCACCATAACTAGCCCCAGACAGTGATATCTCTTGTGTTCCTCACAGTGAGAGCCGAAGAGGAAGCCCAAGGAGGGTGTTCCTCTGTTCCTGCTATCTCCGTCCTTAGTGAACCTCAGCCATTCTGATAATTATGTCTTCCCCCTAAAACAAAAATAGTCTAAATCTAACCGGGTACTAATTACAGGGATGCTGATGTGATGTTATGTTGCTCGCTGCTTTCCTAAACTACATGGAGCTGAACTTATTAAAGACACGCTGGAGCTAATTGATGTTTGTCTTTGCAAAGCGTCTCTCCGCCCGCCGCTTCCCGCTAATGAGTCGTTGCTTCTTCACAGCGCCCTGCCTGCCCTTTGATCACAGCGGAGATGAAAGAGCGAGAAAGGGTCAATGGGGTCCTACCGATGGTCACTTTTCCAACAGGCAATGGTTAGGACACCCCACACAGGCTTGTTAACAGGCAGTGCCCGGTGTGAGTGTGTGGGGTCAGAGTTCAGAGGCCCACTCTGAAAGTGTGAAGTTGTCGGAGACGAGAGAGAAAGAGACCGAGGGCATGGTGTAATAATGAGGGGTGATACAGGGACAGTGGACAGGGAGAAGGATTTAAAATATGGCATACAGCTGTGTTGAAAGGGGAATTTATTTGTGCAATATACTGAAAGCGATGTGATGGCTGTAAGTACCAATGAGATGGGCAATGTAGCAGAATGTTATATGAATGTTATATGAATGTTATACTAATGTTATAACCATGTTATATTAATGTTATAGAAATGTTATATCAATGCTATAACCATGTTATAACCATGTTATAGCAGTGGTAAAGCCACGTCAGACTTCTGTTTTTTGAGGACGAGAAGAGATCTGCCCCACCTCCACTCCTCTCACAGTCAGGTATGAAAGTAAGACATTGTTAACATTGTTGCAACTGTGTTAGAACAAAACAGGAGGTCTCTGTGATACCATGGGCATGGGGACTGTTCCATCTGGTGTGGCAGTCAGTCAGGGTGTCATACTGCATTGGTTGGCTGTTCTGTGCTCCTGCCGGTCACATTATACCCACTGTGGGGGTACGCTTGGAGCAACCAGGCATTTTTAGCCCAGGTTTGGCCACAGTTCCGGCATGAGACACCAGAGATGTGTGTTGGTGAGTCTAATTTTAGGTATGTGTGGTGGGGTGTACATTTTTAGGTGTGTTTGTGTGGGCCACAGCATGACAGAGAGCCACTCCCCTCCTTGAGTCACTGGAAGCACAGTATTCCATCAGAAAGCCCTCTACCCCGATCACTCCAAATGAATAATGCTGTTGTTAACAGTGGAAAGATTAGAAGAGAGTCTGTAATACAGAGAGAACACAGCATTAAGAGATCTAGCGCTCTACTGGGCCCTGGCACCGAGGGAGAGAGAACTGGGCACAGAAAACTGTACAGGCAGATCGCCACTATATCTCCCTTTTACACTGACTTACTATCCACATTTGACCTATGGCCAATGCCCAACAAATCCACCTAAGACAAGATAAGGACTGTTTCCAAGGGGAAGCCGATTTGCAGTCATTGTGGGGACAGTCAACGTTTCAACCTTCCACACTTGACCATGTACTTTGTGATCATGACGTGTGTGTCTGGCAATGCATGTTTCGCTGATCATGTGTGTCTGGCCATGCATGTTTCACTGACTGTGTGTCTGGCCATGTGGGATGCACCCATGAGTGTCTGTCTGGCTTGGCGTGTCTGTGCGTGTCTCTGGCTGCAAAGTCTTTCTCTGCCTCTCTCGCTGTCTCTCTCTCTCTCGCTGTCTCTCTCTCGCTGTCTCTCTCTCTCTCTCTCTCTCTCTCTCTATCTCTCTGCAGATTGAGTGTGCCTGGGATAGGGCGCTGTCTGTGTGTTGACGAGTGTCTACACAGATAACCTGTGACTGGATTCACTGTCTGTCTGCACCCTCCTCCTCTGGCCTCTCACTCTTTCCTACCTTCTCACGACTGAAGGATCCATAGTCGTTCAGACCAAATGCATCTTCTGTTCATCTCTCTGTTCATCTCTCTTCCTCTTTCTCCGCCTCTCTTTTCTCTCGTCCTCTCTCTCTTGCTCTTTCCTTTTCTGCTGAGCCCACTGAGGTGCCCAGAGTCTGCATGAAATGGCTCTTAAACTCTTCGTCCTTCCCCTCCCCTTGCCCTGCCGTCTGAGACAGTCTTGTGTTGTAAATGTGAACGGTGCCCCTTTACACAACGAGGCTGAACTATCTCAGGCCAGGAGGTTTATGGTGCCCTGTCTGTGATATTTGCATGGGGCTTGATGGGGAGTAGTAATAACGTGAGAGGACAGCGATTGGCAGGGGGACATTAAGGTCTGCTGTGAAAGTATCATGTCACTTTATGGAGCAGCACAGCGCAGTGGTGACCCTCCCTCATCCCCCTCTCTCTTCATCCACCTCTCTCTTCATCCACCTCTCTCTTCATCCACCTCTCTCTTCATCCACCTCTCTCGTCATCCATCTCTCTCTTCATCCCCATCTCTCTTCATCCCCCTCTCTCTTCATCCCCCTATCTTCATCCCCCTCTCTCTTCATCCCCCTCTCTCTTCATCCCCCTCTCTCTTCATCCCCCTCTATCTTCATCCCCCTATCTTCTTTCCCCTCTCTCTTCATCCCCCTCTCTCTTCATCCACCTCTCTCTTCATCCCCCTCTCTCTTCATCCACCTCTCTCCCTGTTGCCTTCAGGCGGCTTGCCACTTAGTGCTACTGTACCTTTCTACAGAGGTGTCTTTTCTAAGAGGAGAGCAGATGGGATAAGTATTTTGAGAGAGGGAGAGAGAGAGGGAGAGGGAGGGAGGGTGATAGAGGAAAGATAAGTCTTCAAGACACATTGAACGCCTGCGCGCACACACACACAGAGACACACACACACACACAGTCCCTCTCTGCCCCTAAGTGCCTCTGTCGATGTGCTGCAGAATGGGCTTCCCTCATCTGACACCCAAGAGTCTGTTACCTGTCATTCTCCATCCCTCCCTCTCTCCTCTCCTTTGGGTCCTATTATCTTCAAGCCTCAATGGCTTCTCTTGTCGTTGTCCTCTACTTGACTTCCAGACATTCAGCAGGTAGGTCACATGGGACACTGACATCACACCAGAGGTATGTGATCATGGGTAATTCAGGAGGAGAAGAGGTGGTGGAGGTGGTTGTGGTGAAAGGAGGAGCGGAGGGGGTGTCCCATGGTGCATTGTGAGCACTTGAGGAAATGCTAGTAGCTTACAAGCAGCACTGGTCGTCATGGCGTCCCTGCTCTCTCAGCAGTTTGTTGCCAAAGTAAGTCCCCCTGTGGGTACGGCTGGGGCGTGATGACAGCAGCCCAGACCAGCTCAACCCAGTTTAGAACAGTAGACTAAATACCAGCACATTAAAGTCCAGCTCAGTATAGCCCAGTACAGCCCAACCTAGTCCAGTCAAGCTCAGCCCAGTTAAGCCCTGCTAAAGTCCAACCTCAGCCCTAGACCAACCCACCCTAAACTAAGCCTCTGACCTGCCTAATGAGTGGGAATCACCCATTAGGCCTCATCACCCACAGTGCTTTTCCAAATCAGCGGCTTGCGTGTCGGGCAAATGAAGTTGATGAGTGCGATGGCTGAGCCCTGTGTGGCTGAGTGGGTAGCAGGGCGGGCCGCTGGGGTGGCCGGATTAACGCTGTCACACTGCCTCTGAATGGGCCTCGTTAAGTGTGTCGGAAAAGGAGGGCCTGAAACCTCCACAGAGACAGAGGTGTTTAAGAATCCAACACGCACGCCTGCACACACAGCCCTGTTTACATTTACATTTTAGTCATTTAGCAGACGCTCTTATCCAGAGCCACTTACAGTTAGTGAATACATATATATATATATTTTTTTTTATACTGGCCCCCCGTGGGAATCGAACCCACAACCCTGGCGTTGCAAACGCCATGCTCTATCAACTGAGCTACATCCCTGCCGGCCATTCCCTCCCCTACCCTGGACGACGCTGGGCCAATTGTGCGACGCCCATGAGTCTCCCGGTCGCGGCCGGCTGCGACAGAGCCTGGATTCGAACCAGGATCTCTAGTGGCACAGTTTGCACTGCGATGCAGTGCCTTAGACCACTGCGCCACTCATGTAGGTCAATGCAGGCTGTATACTCTGCGTGTGTAGGGGATGTGTGTTTAGTGTGTGTGTGTGTGTGTGTATGTAGAAAAGGTGGACTGCATGAGAAGGGTTTGACTGGTTCAGGGTGTCATCATGGAGCGTCAATAATAATGCAGATTAAATGAATTGGAGCAGGAATCCAAACAGTAAGGTTTTATTGCACACAGACACAGGCGCACATGGGGAAAGGTTGCAGGATAATGTAATGGCATGTAAGGCCGGTGAGGTTGTGTGAGTTGTGATAGGAAGTTGTGGTTCTGGGGGATACAACGCATTACATTATACACACAAAGCAAAGTGCCATAGCTAATAGAATGTAAAAAGTATAACTAACATGCTAACCAAAACAAAGGTCATTGTCTTATCCTGAGTTCCGTAGATATTGGGAAATGAAGTATTCTAAGGAAGGTATAGCATCATAAACAGTCTGATTGGCAATAAACATACAGGCTAGAAAGTTAGTATTATACAATTCTCCATACATATAAAAGGCACTTCCTTCAGCGTCAGGTACACACAACAAAGGCCCATGAATAAAGACTTCAGCCGCCCCATGCCACCACTAATACTTAGGTCAAACAAGCTGCTTATATAGGTGAGGAAGGGAGAGGAATGGTGATTATCAGAGCGAGTTCAGGTGTGGTGAGTTGGCAGGAGAGGAGGCATGTCCAGAGGGTAATTAGGGAATTGGTGAGATGGCATTATCCTTCAGAACAGTGTGTTTGTATATGTGTATGTGCGATGTGCGTGTGCACATGTATGTGTACGTTTGTGCAATTGTGTGAGCTAGCGCATGTGTGTATGTGCCTCACAGATCCGATGCCCTTGAGGCAGTGCTAGGATGGCGATGCGGATGAGCTCAAGTTACATCTCACCTTTAAATTCCCACTTCATTATTCATGTGATAAATCTAAATCGGAGAGAGTTGACAAAATAGACTATTTCCAGAAACTCATTAAAATAGTGTTAAAGAATCTCTGATGTTACCAACATCAAAGATGAACAGCCTATATATGTGTGATGTCACACTATCTCCTCAAATCGTTTTGGGGGACAGGAATTAGACAGATGTACTTCTCAGCTCTGACTTTAGTTCACTCTGAGGGTTGTTCATTGATATAGAACAGTGTTCCTTTTGAGAAAGCTGGGCTCGTTTGAAAGCCCAACCCAGCTCTGTGATCTGTGTCAGACACCTTGCTTTCCTCTCCGCCCTGTGCTCCGCGACAGACAGTGAGTTATGCGTGCTGTGGGTATGATCACTGATACACACAGGGATTGGAAGTTTGATCCTATCTCTCTGTTTTTCTCTCCTCCCTTTCTCTCTCTCTCTCTCTCTCTCTCTCTCTCTCTCTCTCTCTCTCTCTCTCTCTCTCTCTCTCTCTCTCTCTCTCTCTCGCCCTCTCAACCCCCCCTGCTCTCTCCCTCTCTCTCACACTCTCTCCGTCCCTTTCTCTCAATTCAATTTCAATTTCAATTTAAGGGCTTTATTGGCATGGGAAACGTGTGTTAACATTGCCAAAGCAAGTGAAGTAGATAGTAAACAAAAGTGAAATAAACAATAAATATTAACAGTAAACATTACACTCAGAAGTTTCAAAAGAATAAAGACATTTCAAATGTCATATTATGTATATATACAGTGTTGTAACAATGTGCAAATAGTTAAAGTACAAATGGGAAAATAAATAAACATAAATATGGGTTGTATTTACAATGGTGTTTGTTCTTCACTGGTTGCCCTTTTCTTGTGGCAACAGGTCACAAATCTTGCAGCTGTGATGGCACACTGTGGTTTTTCACCTAGTAGATAAGGGAGTTTATCAAATTTGGGTTTGTTTTCGAATTCTTTGTGGATCGCTGTAATCTGAGGGAAATATGTGTCTTTAATATGGTCATACATTTCTCTCGCTCTCTCTATCTCTCCCTATCTCTCTCTCTCTCGCTCTCCCTCTCTGTCTCTCTCCCTCTCTCCCTCCCTTTCTGTCTCTGATGGTTTCCCATGTTAACTGTAGTAATGGTGGTGGTGTTGGGAACTGAGACGAGGTTATTCATGCAGAATTCCTTCCCAGGCTGACTAAGGCTGAGGACTGATCCGGCCTGACAGGTGTTATGGCGGAGCGTCATATGCTGTGATTACACTCTGAGTCACGCTCCTAATCGGCATGACTTTGCCAAAAACAATGTACCACTCTGGGCCCATGCTAGAGTCACATAGGCTGTCCCAAATGGCACCCTATTCCCTCTATAGTGCACTACTACCAGAGCCCATAGTCTGGTCAAAAGTAAAGCGCTATGTAGAGAATATGGTTTCATTTGGGACACTCAAATACTACAGCTAGAATCACTCTACCACTCTACTCATGGTTTCTTTTGGTCTCTAGCTTCTTGTAAAACTGACCTGGCCTTGGGTTCAGGGCTGTATTTTCTGAGACCCCCTCCTGTCTCATTTCAAGACTACTGTCTCTACCACTCATAGCTGGCAGCCATTTTGGTCATCAGCATCAAGGTCGGAGTTTGGGTGTTCACTTAGTTGTTAGTTCAAAGGTTTATTTAAGTCAGTGCAGTCACAGATTGGTCACTAAACTGGGGGGGTGATATGTTCAGGAATGATGGGCCAGTGCTTTATGGCCAATGAATCTGTGTTGTTTACCTCGTTGACAGATTAGGCTGCCTGCAGTGTGTTTGTTTACATAGATTGAGAAATCTTCCAAGAAAGATTAGTCAATGATGTTACCCAATTACAGATATGACTTTAGACAACAGTAGTCTCTCTCTCCCTCGTTCCCTCTTGTCCCTCTTTCCTGTCTCTTCAAATGAATGTATTACCTGAATGACAGCTCCTCTCCTCTTCATCCTTCCATTCCTGCTCTCTTGCTGCTGTACCCACAATCCCCTGTGGATGATGTCGCCACAGTCTAGCAGGCAACAAAGGTCATGGAAATCCACTGCTTGTCATCATCGAGTTGTGTATTTTCCTAACCTTTACATTTTCACTACCCGGCACGGAAGGCCATACTATCTTATATAATTACACAATAGAATATAACCTTTTTCTCTCTTAGCCCCTTTTTGATTGCTATGATATTTCTGTAGATTAGAGTTTGACACGGGAGTGAGAATTCATTCCTGTCTTGTCCTGATCCCGCAGCAGTTCTATAACCCCTGAACTTTCCTGTCCCGTCCCGATAATAATCACTCCTGCCCCATGCTCATTTTTCGTGCAGAAATATGGAGGCTATTGTGTTTGTTTAGAAAGTATTGAAAATGATTTCAGCAATGCAATATGAGACTGTGACATATGGTTTTCTTACCTATCTTAGTTATGCACTGACTGTAGGCCTAAGTAGCTCTGGATAAGAGCGTGTTTTAAATTACATAAATGTAGATCGATTAAGCTGGAGGATGCGGACAGAGACCCTAGCAGGATGGTCTGCTCAGCACAGCACCTGCATAAAACTGTAGCATATAGCTGAGCACTGAGCACATATTAACATTTACAACACATTAACATTTACAACATGAACATGTTTAAAAAAAACTGAGCAGCAGTAGGCTACTGCATAAGTCAATCTATTTTTTTTCCACTCTTCACCTCAGATGGCACGGGTTTAGTTAAATACACAAACAATTGGGTTTGATGGTAAAGTTGTTGTCCCGCTCTCCTGTTGGTAGCCTATTTGATTAAACCGCAGCATTTTTTACAAACCGTGTACTCGGTTCCTTCATTGTCAAAGACAACTCCATAAAATGTTGCTAAAACATAGCTCTTTCCTTGGCTCTAATGTTAATGTTAGTGATGGGTCCTTGGCTGCAACAAGAAGTTGCAATTCCTCTATTGAAGGCTTCATCATTTAGCCTACTGACATAGTTTGGCATCTGAGGTAGCCTAGTGACTGGCTACAACTGGAGTGAGGCGCGAGAGTCAGCTGACAGAAGGGGGAGGGGGAAATGACCCCTTCTTATTTTTTACTATAGTAGGCCTAGCCTACACAGTTGTTGTTTTTTATTAAATGCTCCATACATTACATATTTCCGTCCCAAAAACGGTGTTTATAACTATTCTTGTACTGCCCGTCCTGTGGACTGTAGATCCTGTCCCATCCTGTCCCAAACTTGACTCTAGAACTTCACTCCCATTCCTGCCAGAATCCTGCAGGAACCGCAAGACACGAGTTTTAGAACACCTACTCATTCAAGGGTTTTTCTTTATTTTTTTACTATTTTCTACATTGTAGAATAATAGTGAAGACATCAAAACTATGATATAACACATATGGAATCATGTAGTAACCAAAAAAGGGTTAAACTAATCAAAATATATGTTATATTTGAGATTCTTCAAATACCCACCCTTTGCCTTGATGACAGCTTTGCACACTCTTGGCATTCTCTCAACCAGCTTCATGAGGTAGTCACCTGGCATACATTTCAATTAACAGGTGTGCCTTCTTAAATGTTAATTTGTGGAATTTCTTTCCAATATAATGCACTTGAGTCAATCAGTTGTGTTGTGGCAAGGTAGGGGGGTATACAGAAGATAGCCCTATTTGGTAAAAGACCAAGTCCATATTATGGCAAGAACAGCTCAAATAAGCAAAGAGAAACGACAGTCCATCATTACTTTAAGACATGAAGGTCAGTCAATACGGAACATTTCAAGAACTTTGAAAGTTTCTTCAAGTGCAGTCGTAAAAACCATCAAGCGCTATGATGAAACTGTCTCTCATGAGGACCGCCACAGGAATGGAAGACCCAGAGTTACCTCTGCTGCAGAGGATAAGTTCATTAAAGTTACCAGTCTCAGAAATTGCAGCCCAAATAAATGCTTCACAGAGTTCAAGCAACAGACACATCTCAACAACAACTGTTCAGAGGAGACTGTGTGAATCAGGCCTTCATGGTCGAATTGCTGCAAAGAAACCGCTACTAAAGGACACCAATAAGAGAAGAAACTTGCTTGGTCCAAGAAACACGAGCAATGGACATTAGACCGGTGGAAATGTGTCCTTTGGTCTGGAGTCCAAATTGGAGATTTTTGGTTCCAACCACCATGTCTTTGTGAGACGCGGTGTGGGTGAACGGATGATCTCTGCATGTGTAGTTCCCACCGTAAAGCATGGAGGAGGAGGTGTTATGGTGTGGGGGTGCTTTGCCGTTGATACTGTCTGTAATTTAATTAGAATTCAAGGCACACTTAACCAGCATGGCTACCACAGCATTCTGCAGTTATACGCCATCCCATCTGTTTTGGGCTTAGTGGGACTGTCATTTGTTTTTCAACAGGACAATGACCCACCACACCTCCAGGCTGTGTAAGGGCTATTTTCCCAAGAAGGAGAGTGATGGAGTGCTGCATCAGATGACCTGGCCTCCACAATCCCCCGACCTCAACCAAATTGAGATGGTTTGGGATGAGTTGGACCGCCGAGTGAAGGAAAAGCAGCCAACAAGTGCTCAGCATATGTGAGAACTCCTTCAAGACTGTTGGAAAAGCATTCCAGGTGAAGCTGGTTGAGAGAATGCCAAGAGTGTGCAAAGCTGTCATCAAGTTAAAGGGTGGCTATTTGAAGAATCTCAAATATAACATATATTTTGATTTGTTTAACACTTTTTGGTTACTACATGATTCCATATGTGTTATTTCATAGTTTTGATGTCTTCACTATTATTCTACAATGTAGAAAATAGTAAAAATAAAGAAAAACCCTTTAATGAGTAGGTGTTCTAAAACTTTTGACCGGTAGTGTATATTAACGGAATAACCAGTGATGATATTTGGGGTTATTCTTAGAATGGGCCTTTATCTTAAAGAGGAGGAAATGGACGATGCTCTGTCGGGATGCTGTATCTCTCCCTCTGTGACATTTGCATCAAAGTATGTTTAAATTCCAAATGGCAGAGGGGATGTTGTAGCAGAACTGAGTGATGAAACTGGCTAGCTCATTAGCTGCATAAAATGGCCGCCCAGCCCAGACACAGAATGGTGATATGATGTTTCTGGGGTGGTTGAGTGCTTAGGATTTCCGATTTAGGAATTGATGCCTTTCCTACGCACTTCTTGGTAGTTGGTATTCATATAAAATGACACAGCATTTTATAAACCTTACTTTGGGAAGGTTGATATGTTGATATGCTTCAGTTTGCTGCTATATGACTGGTTTCAAATTTGTTTCCAGCGATTATAAGTTAAAATAGATCTAAAACAAGTGTCATGTATAGTTACAATTCCCTTATCCAAATGGATTACTCATTTACATAGCTCTTATCAATAGCTCTTATCAAGTTGTAAATTACAGTGCATGGTGAATGTACTGTAATTAAAAAAAAAAAAAAGTACATGCTTTTTCCACTTGGAACCGGTAGGTTCACTGAACCTTATTCACACGTAAAGTTGGTGGAATTATTAGGGAATTA
This sequence comes from Coregonus clupeaformis, assembly GCF_020615455.1. NCBI lineage: Eukaryota > Metazoa > Chordata > Actinopteri > Salmoniformes > Salmonidae > Coregonus > Coregonus clupeaformis. The sequence goes on from NC_059193.1 coordinate 25,494,231, forward strand.
AGTCAAGGTCAGAATACGGTGTATCTGTAGACACACTTCCGCCACACCTTCATTTATTCAATCTCCACCCCAAACAAATAGCAGGTGAATAGCATGCTGTTCTCATGCTGAAGTTCAAGGTCAGAATACACATAGAGAGAAATGTGCATAAAAGGGAATAACGTTCCATTTACCCACACTTAACTCGGGTTGGAATCGGGGCCTAAGTCTTTCTCTAAGAGGTGGATGAAAGACAGAGAAAACATAGTGCTGTACAAAGTACCAATCTCAAGTAACAGCAGCTCTCAAGACAACTGGTGAACTAAAGGCCTCATGAGATTCCATTGTTCGTTGTTCTTTGCGACAAACGGACACAGCAATGTAGAACTACAGCGACTGAGTTAGTGCCCATCTTTGTCTGGAAGCATTACTACAAATAGCTTTGTGGTGCATATTCATGAACATCAAATATTCACATAACATAAGCAAATCTAACACTTCAGAGGATATTCAAAGACCATTACGATAACAAAGTGGTTTTGTCAAGAGACCCGGAGCATCTTACATATACATTACATGACCAAAGGTATGTGGACACCCGCTCATCGAAAATCTCATTCCAAAATCATTGGCATTAATATGGAGTTGATCCCCCCATTGCTGCTATAACAGCCTCCACTCTTCTGGGAAGTCTTTCCACTAGATGTTGGAACATTGCTGCGGGGACTTGCTTCCATTCAGCCACAAGAGCATTAGTGAGGTCGGGCATTGATGTTGGGCGATTAGGCCTGGCTTGCAGTCGGCGTTCCAATTCATCCCAAAGGTGTTCGATGGGGTTGAGGTCAAGGCTCTGTGCAGGCCAGTCAAGTTCTTCCACACCGATCTCGACAAACCATTTCTGTATGGACCTCGCTTTGTGCACGGGGACATTGTCATGCTGAAACAGGAAAGGGCCTTCCCCAAACTGTTGCCACAAAGTTGGAAGTACAGAATCGTCTAGAATGTCATTGTATGCTGTAGCGTTAAGATTTCCCTTCACTGGAGCTAAGGGGCCTAGCCCAAACCATGAAAAACAGCCCCAAACCATTATTCCTCATCCACTAAACTTTACAGTTGGCACTATGCATTGGGGCAGGTAGCGTTCTCCTGGCATCTGTCAAACCCAGATTCGTCCCTTGGACTGCCAGATTGTGAAGCGTGATTCATCATTCCAGAGAACGCGTTTCCACTGCTCCAGAGTCCAAAGGCGGCGAGCTTTACGCCACTCCAGCCAACGCTTGTCATTGCGCATGGTGATCTTAGGCTTGTGTGCGGCTGCTTGGCCTGGAAAACCATTTCATGAAGCTCCCGACGAACAGTTATTGTGCTGACATTGCTTCCAGAGGCAGTTTGGAACTCAGTAGTGAGTGTTGCAACCGAGGACAGATTATTTTTTACACGCTACGCGCTTCAGCACTCAGCCGTTCCGTTCTGTGTGCTTGTATGGTCTACCACTTCACAGCTGAGCCGTTGTTGCTCCTAGACGTTTCCACTTCACAATAACAGCACTTACAGTTGACCAGGGCAGAAATTTGCCGAACTGATTTGTTGGAAACGTGGCATCCTATGACGGTGCCACGTTGAAAGTCACTGAGCTCTTCAGCAATGCCATTCTACTACCAATGTTTGTCTATGGAGATTGCATGGCTGTGTGCTCGATTTTATACACCTGTCAGCAACGGGTGTGGCTGAAATGGCCGAATCCACTAATTTGAAGGGGTGTCCACATACTTTTGTATATATAGTGTATTTTGCTTTTAAAGCAGGCCTGCGGTAAACGGTAGGAATATTTGTATCTGACTGACATGGTGTACTGTACTACACAGTGCTCCATGTAGACATGGCTATAGCCACGCTAGTTATCTGCTAATGCATGTTTTTAATGATGAGCCCTCCTGGTCTCCCGGACAACCAGCCATTTGAAGAGAGCAGGACGGGCTTCGTCTTTAATGATATCCCTGTCAGTAATCATTGGCAATTTAAACGCAGGCCAAGTCCGCTATACCTAATCAACAAAGAGGCACTCAGGCAGATAACTGTGATGTAGCAATTAATTCTTAATTGATACAATTGTTCCCTATTAAATAGGTATCAACCATTGCAGACAGCCAAATACTCCATGGGGACCACCATTGGGTTCCTCAATACTGTGACATTATCCCGTTACATCACGATCCATGCACCAACGACAGCACCAGCGATCCTTGCCCCTCGCCCCCTAGCCCAGTGGCTGTTGTCATGGTGATTATCTGCAACAACTTGCAACTGCTTGGTCACGGTTGTTTTGGCACATGCTCCTCCTCTTGCCATCCCTGTTCAAACGTACACTCAGTCCTGTCATAGTAACACTAAGGCTAGCACTATTACCGTGTAACCGACGGTGATGGATGAAGACTGTCATGAAAATAAAATAACCATTGTATATATATAATTTCTTTGGGGGGTGGGGGGGGTTGGAACTAACAGCTGACTGCGCGGTTTCCTTCCTCTCTGGCAACTGAGTTAGGAAGGACGCCTGTATCTTTGTAGTGACTGGGTGTATTGATACACCATCCGAAGTGTAATTAATAACTTCACCATGCACAAAGGGATATTCAATGTCTTCTTTTTTTTTTTACCCATCTACCATTAGGTGCCCTTCTTTGCGAGGCATTGGAAAACCTCCCTGGTCTTTGTGATTTAATCTGTGTTTGAAATTCACTGCTCGACTGAGGGACCTTACAGATAATTGTATGTGTGGGGTACAGCGATGATGTAGTCATTCAACAGTCATGTTAAACAGGGAATTGTTGATATGCTGCAAAATTCTAGATAACTTTGTCTTTAGAAAAATGTGCCACAAATGCATTTTACGTACAGTACATTTCTTTAGTGTTTTACAGATAGAAAGATGAACAAAGTATTTATCCACAATCTGCTCTGACTAAGTTCGGTCCTGAAGTTTCTTAACTAAATTAAACCAAAATATTTTATTTAATCCGGTGTTCCGAAAAATTGATTTGCCGGATATGCAAATATGCACATATTTAATGTGATTTCACCTAATTTGAATATTTTAATTGAATATTTTAGAAAAATTGTAATACCAAAGAAGTATTATATTTGTATCTACATTCAACTGGTAAAAGTTGATTGTGATATGATTAAGAGAGAAAAAAATCCCTGAATAGGGTGTGGTGCCTGGCCTTAACAGGAAACAGGTATAGTAAAAGTCTGTAGTTCATCTTGGCCCATGCTTATGTGTGAGAGAGTGTCACCTACAGCACTCCTGAGAGGCTGGGCAGCAGGTACACGTGTGGTGCTCAATTACCACATTCACACAGAGATCGCAAACCCTCGAGAACCTTCTTCTTTCTGCCAGCCCTGTCCGCCACTGCCAGTGAGGGCTGTCTGCCACACACGTCAGCCCCTGACTTCTCTCCCCGTCTCTCCCCTTCTCTCTCCTTCTCTCTCCTTCTCTCCCCTTCTCTCCCCTTCTCTCTCCTTCCCTCTCCTTCTCTCTCTCTTTCTCTTCATATCTCTCCACCAGCTGGCCCTATTTCTAATATGTCTGACTCCACAAGGACAAAACAAATATTTGCTGTGAATCTTTCGGCAGCTATTTTCTGTTTTCAGGTGAAAGACAATACGGTTAGTTGCTGAACTTGCTGTAAACATGGGACCTGTATCTGTCAGTGGTGCATCAAACCTCTCTAATGTAGATTCAGTCTACGAGTGTGACACACAGCCCCTCTGACATCACTGGATTGGCTCCTCAGATGGTCAGTTACAGGAATCAGGGTGAAGCAAATGTCCTTTTGCATCTGCCAATTCAATTACATTGACTGACAGTTGCCACGGAAACATGTTTCTATTTCGGGGCTATGTTGTAAAGGAGGCTATAGAAATGCTATTGTTTTCCTAGAGCTCAGGTAACATAGTGGTCATCAAGAATGGTGGTTTAATTCTGTCCTATTACGCTGCTGTTGTGATATTGCGTCAGGTGGTTAAAGGGAGGACATGGATTGGCTTCCTGCTGTGTTGATGTTAGTGGGTATTTTTCTTGTTGTGGTGTTGTGTATCAGGTTCGCTGTGGGTGGGACAATAACAAGATGTGTGTGTGTTGGACATGAGTTAGTGGCAAGGACACACACACTGCTGCTGTCTTGGTCCAGGTCTCTATTTTTATCACAATGAGACTAATCTAGATAAATAAAGGTTTTTTAAACACACACACTACCCCACCACTCCAACCCCCCAAACACACACACTACCCCACCACTCCAACCCCCCGCTGGCCCCTCTGTTGTGCTCTGATGTGTGGGCTTGTCCTTTAGAAGCACCTCTCTTAAATCACAGGGTAGGACCCTGGAGAGACGAGATGAGAAGTGCTAATTTTAGCCTCAGTGTTTTGGACCGGTCACTGGGGTCCTGTGGGGACCATTTATCTAACAGATGGTGACCTCTGCCCTATTTTGACTCATGACCCACAGCAATCCCCTATAAAACCTGTACTGTCCCAGGGATAAGAGAGAGAGTCAGCGTTGGAAATGACACCCTATTCCCTATAAAGTGCACTAGTTTTGATCAGGGCCCGTAGGGCACTATGTAAGGTATAGGGTGCCATTTTGGATTCAGCCAGATAGAGACTGCAATAGTTACTGTATATCCAGACTATTATTACATTCTCAAAGCCAATCTCAGAGAAGTAGGAATGAAAGATGTTCCCTGGTTGCTCTCAGATGTCAGTTTATCATGTGTGTTATCGGGGAACTCTGTTGAGATTCCCTCCCTCTCTCTCTCCCTTCCCCATTCTCTGTCAGTGAGTGGCAGGAGTGGGAGTGGTAGCTTAGCTCGCCGTGCTGTGTAGGGTATTCATAAAAGATACACAGCTACACGTCAAGATGGCCTGTCTGAATTATTCATGTTTAGGAGTAGGAGCTAAATCCTACTCTGTTATCTCTCTTCCCCTCTCTCATTCACTCTCTCCCTCTCTCCCTCTCTCCTACTCTCTCTCTCTCTCTCTCGCTCTCCCTCTCTCCTACTCTCTCTCTCTCTCTCTCTCTCTCTCTCTCGCTCTCTCCCTCTCTCCTACTCTCTCTCTCTCTCCCTCTCTCCTACTCTCTCTCTCTCTCTCTCTCTCTCTCTCTCTCTCTCTCTCTCTCTCTCTACTCTCTCTCTCTCTCTCTCTCTCCTACTCTCTCTCTCTCTCTCTCTCTCTCTCTCTCTCTCTCTCTCTCTCTCTCTCTCTCTCTCTCTCTCTCTCTCTCTCTCTCTCTCTCTCTCTCTCTCTCTGTGTGTGTTTATGCTCTCAGGCTGTGTAATGGGTTCCATGTATCCATGAAGGCGACGTGTTCCATAGCAGTGGCATCTAATGTCCCGCTCCTGCACGCACTGACACACTCACAAATGCACACACATGCACACACACACAGATGTCCACGGAGAGCCTAAACCTCGGCTGCACTATTCCTAAACGTTCTTCTTTGTAACCATGCTTTATTTATCAGGCCTTTGTCCTCCACTTCCTCCATTGCTAATTCAGTGACAAGCTGGAAATAAATGACGTCATAATAACTTAACATAAGGAACAAACAGTTTCTTACTGTATAATGTGATAGGACAGGCTTTATGACTGTGATGCCCTTTCTTACTGTATATAGTGTGATAGGATAGGGCAGGGATCATCAACTAGATTCAGCCGCGGGACAATTTTTTTCTTGAGAGAATGGTCAGGGGGCCGGAACATAATTACAAATAATTTGTAGACTGCAAATTGACCGCAAGAAGCCCAAACATATATAATATTTGACTAAAACTTTGCTTACATTTAAATACGATCACATCTCTCTATTATGCATGGGAATACTTGGGAACAGATTCCCAAAATTAAAATCATTTCCTGGTATCTTTTACAGTCTTATGTCCAAACAATGAAAATTATAACTTAGTTTTTTGCTCAGAAAACTTGGGGGCAAAATAAAACCAGTTGGGGAACCCTGATATAGGCTATATGACTCCGGTGCCTTTTCTTACCGTATAATGTGATAGGATAAGGGGATAGTCCCTCTTCTCTTCTTATTAGCACAGTACGGTTTATCTCTCAGTAGGTAGCAACAAGAACAACATTCCAGAAAAGCCATCTTTTTAATGCAGCCATGAACATTTCTTTAATGCCAAGCATCCTATAATGGCTCATTTTGATGTGTTGCTAAGATGAAAGCCGGTACTAAATGCTATTGTTTGTTTCCGGGCAGCTCTGGGCTGTGAGGCTGCTGACGACTTTATCACAGACTGACTAAATGTACATGCTCCAGTTGAGAACTAAACCCACTGCTTTGATTCAGCTCCTATTAACACTTGTCCATTCCCTGACAGAATGAGGTTGTTTTGAAGAAAACTGAGTAGGTCAATTGCTACTATAGATGGCTTTCCTTTTTGAGTGACATGACAAATAGTCGTAATTTCGTCCTTTCAGCCGTTTATGAATATCGGTTGCATTTCTTCTTTTGTCTGCTGTATTTTGAAGACAGATTTTCCTTCAGGCCGTAGCTATAGTCTATTTCTAGGGCCCAGAATTGTTCTTGCAATGGTCACATGGTATATTTCAACACTATACTAGCTACAGTTTTAGCTACAGCATTTCTGTCTTTATAGTAAAAGTCACAACTCTGCTGTTTCTTTATGTGACAGTGTTTGTTACAGGGTCTTGTACAACACTGTTCTTAATGTTTCATTTATTTGCCTGCTTTCTCAGATTAATGCCACTCAGACAGCTAATCAAAAGCTGCCTGCAAGCCGATTACCAAAACACAGGAATGGGAAAGAAAGAAGGTGATTTTAAGGTTTGGGGCCCATTTGCTGCTGTGTGTCATTGTTGAGGTGGACAAGGTGCCACTGGTTGAGATCAGAGGAGTCTGGCTGTCTGTCTGGCCGGGAACCTGGTGATAGGCTGGGCCAGGCTGGACTGAGATGGACACACACATGAACACGAGCATAAACACGCACACACAGATGCATGCACACACACACACACACACACAAACACACACACTATGCCTGTGGAAAACACCATCAGCCCCAGTCAGTTGGTAGGTGGTCAGGTTATACCAGCAGCCCCTGACACCATGCAACCCACAGAGAGCATAGCTGGCCTGTTCCTCTGACACCATGCAACCCACAGAGAAGGAGCATGGCTGGCCTGTTCCTCTGACACCATGCAACCCACAGAGAGCATGGCTGGCCTGTTCCTCTGACACCATGCAACCCACAGAGAGCATGGCTGGCCTGTTCCTCTGACACCATGCAACCCACAGAGAAGGAGCATGGCTGGCCAGTTCCTCTGACACCATGCAACCCACAGAGAAGGAGCATGGCTGGCCAGTTCCTCTGACACCATGCAACCCACAGAGAGCATGGCTGGCCTGTTTCTCTGACACCATGCAACCCACAGAGAGCATGGATGGCCTGTTCCCCTGACACCATGCAACCCACAGAGAGCATGGCTGGCCTGTTCCTCTGACACAATGCAACCCACAGAGAGCATGGCTGGCCTGCTTCTCTGACACCATGCAACCCACAGAGAGCATGGCTGGCCTGTTCCCCTGACACCATGCAACCCACAGAGAGCATGGATGGCCTGTTCTCCTGACACCATGCAACCCACAGATAGCATGGTTGGCCTGTTCCCCTGACACCATGCAACCCACAGAGAAGGAGCATGGCTGGCCTGTTCCCCTGACACCATGCAACACACAGAGAAGGAGCATGGCTGGCCTGTTCCTCTGACACCATGCAACCCACAGAGAGCATGGATGGCCTGTTCCCCTGACACCATGCAACCCACAGAGAGCATGGATGGCCTGTTCCCCTGACACCATGCAACCCACAGAGAGCATGGCTGGCCTGTTCCTCTGACACAATGCAACCCACAGAGAGCATGGCTGGCCTGCTTCTCTGACACCATGCAACCCACAGAGAGCATGGCTGGCCTGTTCCCCTGACACCATGCAACCCACAGAGAGCATGGATGGCCTGTTCTCCTGACACCATGCAACCCACAGATAGCATGGCTGGCCTGTTCCCCTGACACCATGCAACCCACAGAGAAGGAGCATGGCTGGCCTGTTCCCCTGACACCATGCAACACACAGAGAAGGAGCATGGCTGGCCTGTTCCTCTGACACCATGCAACCCACAGAGAGCATGGATGGCCTGTTCCCCTGACACCATGCAACCCACAGAGAGCATGGATGGCCTGTTCCCCTGACACCATGCAACCCACATAGAGCATGGATGGCCTGTTCTCCTGACACCATGCAACCCACAGAGAAGGAGCATGGATGGCCTGTTCCCCTGACACCATGCAACCCACATAGAAGGAGCATGGATGGCCTGTTCTGCTGACACCATGCAACCCACAGAGAGCATGGATGGCCTGTTCACCTGACACCATGCAACCCACAGAGAGCACGGATGGCCTGTTCCCCTGACACCATGCAACCCACAGAGAAGGAGCATGGATTGCCTGTCCCCTGACACCATGCAACCCACAGAGAGCATGGATGGCCTGTTCCCCTGACACCATTACATTTAACATTTTAGTCGTTAAGCAGACGCTCTAATCCAGAGCGATTTACAGTTAGTGAGTGTATACATCAACAAAAAAAAATTCATACTGGCCCCCCGTGGGAATCGAACCCACAACCCTGGCGTTGCAAACGCCATGCTCTACCAACTGAGCTACATCCCTGCTGGCCATTCCCTCCCCTACCCTGGACGACGCTGGGCCAATTGTGGGTCTCCCGGTCGCGGCCGGCTACGACAGAGCCTGGATACAAACCAGGATCTCTAGTGGCACAGCTAGCACTGCGATACAGTGCCTTAGACCACTGCGCCACTCGGGAGGTCAACCCACAGAGAGCATGGATGGCCTGTTCCCCTGACACCATGCAACCCACAGAGAGCATGGATGGCCTGTTCCTCTGACACCATGCAACCCACAGAGAGCATGGCTGGCCTGCTCCCCTGACACCATGCAACCCACAGAGAAGGAGCATGGATGGCATGTTCCCCTGACACCATGCAACCCACAGAGAGCATGGATGGCCTGTTCCCCTGACACCATGCAACCCACAGAGAGCATGGATGGCCTGTTCCCCTGACACCATGCAGCCCACAGAAAGCATGGATGGCCTGTACTCCTGACACCATGCAACCCACAGATAGCATGGATGGCCTGTTCCCCTGACACCATGCAACCCACAGAGAGCATGGATGTCCTGTTCTCCTGACACCATGCAACCCACAGAGAGCATGGCTGGCCTGTTCCCCTGACACCATGCAACCCACAGAGAGCATGGATGACCTGTTCCCCTGACACCATGCAAACCACAGAGAGCATGGATGGCCTGTTTCCCTGACACCATGCAACCCACAGAGAGCATGGATGACCTGTTCCCCTGACACCATGCAAACCACAGAGAGCATGGATGGCCTGTTTCCCTGACACCATGCAACCCACAGAGAGCATGGATGTTCTGGTTTCTTACTAAGATCACACTCGGATAGCTAAAGTCATTTGGAAGGAGAGGATAGGGGAGGGGAAGAGGAGAGGGGAGGGGAGAGTCTGCCCTCTAGCTCCAGCTCTGTGTATCACTATGGTCACTGGCACCACCAGCTGGCCTGTCAACATATCTAACACACTGTCCACTAGTCCCTAACTCCTCACTACAGGTAGAGGGTTAGCATATAAGGGTCGCAGTTAGAGCTGGGATTACAGTTCAGTGGGAATCAAACAAGAATCCCTCTTCTCTCCTCCTCTTTGAAGCATGGCAACAGCAGTGGCAGTAGCATTAGCTGTGTTAGTGTGTTGGGTCTGTGTGCCATAGTGTCTAAATTGAAAAGGAGCAGTCTTGAATAGAGACATATGAGCCCCAGCTCCTCTCTCCTCCTCAGGCCAGTTCACAGCTCACACACTGAGTCATGGTGTCTCCACAGGGCCTTTCTCTTCCCAAAGGACACATTAGAGACCCCCTGAGTGCTGGTATGGAGAGCTAACCAGGCAGGAGGGACTGCATTGTGAGAGACACACACACTGACAGTCACACAAGAAACACACTCTCAGCCATGCACACATGCATGCATGCACACACACACATACACACACACACGTCTCCAGATGCCCTGAGGCCCCATGGGCAGATGGACTCCCCAGTCCTCCTAGGCTGCCAGCGCACGCTGCACCTTGCCGTGCGCTGCTCTGCTTCTCCGTTATGTAAGCACATTAAACACACAGCATGCAGCACACGTGTGTGTGTGTGTAATGAGTCGCTCCTGGAAACGTGGCCATGAAAGACAAGAAAGAGAGAGAGAATGGTGTCGCTGTAGAGGAAGGATTGAGAAGCTAGGGTTATTGTTGTTTCAAGGAGGCTCTTTGTGTTTCAGTGATGCCTTGTGCTTGGCTCTGTTTGTTCAGGGAAGGGTTTTGATATCTCTGAGATGTGATAGAGAAACTACTGTGGCCCTAATTGTCCTTGACCTGCTCTCTCTCCTTACGTTCTGTCTTTTCTCTCAGTGTGTGAGTGTTTTCCCTCTCTGTGTATCTGTGTGTGTCAGAGTAGGGCTGAAGGCATTGGGTGGATGTTACACTGATGAGGATGGAATGGTGAGGTGATGATGTCACCTCCTCTCACTCTCATGAGTGCCTCCTGGTGGGCGGCGCTAGGCTGATCTGAGGTCAGTTTCTGTGCTTTCCTGCTATTGGTTAAGGCTAGGATTGTGGGGGGGTAAAATCCTAGATCTGTGCCTTAGGACAACTTCTACCAGGAGCACTAGGCTTGCTCTCTGAAGGAGAGTGTCCCAACTGAAGGAGAGTGTCGCAACAACCATTTTCTTATCCTTTGAGGCCAGGATACACACACATACATTGGGGCTCTCATCACTTTCCAGTGAGGGAAAATGACACAAGGGTAGGTGGAACTTGGAAAGAAAATGAATAAAAACACATAGCCTACAGACATCAAGGTCAATACAGTCTGGGACTGGGAGGGCCTTTTCTTTCTCACTACTATCTGTTGGTGACCTGCTTACTCTCCACAGCATTGCAGAGCACTGGGGCATTGATTGGGACCTGGACTGTTTCAGCCATGTGTCCAGTCCAGCCTTGAGGGCCCACATTGAGAGCCAACCCCAGCGTTTATCCCATCCCATCCCACCTCCCCTTAAACATAATCACGAACCAGCAGTCCTTTGTTGTGCTGCCAGCCTGGTTCCACATTGTCCACAGGACTGGAGAGTCAATAGAAACAATGCATTCTGCTGCCAGGTGGGAGTGAGCAGAGCAGCGCCACAGTGGCTGGTGATGGCTGGCATGCCACACATGCTTCGTTTTCCATTTTATTCATTTAGCAGACGCTCTTTTCCAGAGCGAGTTACAGGAACAATTAGGTTTAAGTGCCTTGCTCAAGGGCACATCGACCGATTTTTCACCTAGTCGGCTCGGGGAATCGAACCAGCAACTTTTAGGTTACTGGCCCAATGGTCTTAACCACTAGGCCCTTGTGCCGCCCCCAATACTGAACTCTACTGGTTCATTCCACCTGGATTAGTACGGTATCCCCCACAGACCTGCCTGCTGGGTAATCAGAGGAAAACAGCCCTGACTGATCAGTCTTAATGATGTGCTCTGGCCCACTGCCACCAGTGTAGCGTTCCCATGTACCCTACCCTTCCTTATTACTCATCAGAGGTTTGCATGCGTGTGTGTGTGTGTGCATGTGTGCGTGTGTGTGTTTTATGTATGTGTGTTTCTAACCCTCTAGTGGGTGAACACATGGGAGAAACGGTTGAACAGCTGTGGGGAAACTTCCTAATAGGGGAGACTGGGGAGCAGCTGCCTGTTTAGGGAGCATTGACAATGTATTAAACTTAGTGTGAGGGACAGACAGTGTATAGTACCGTACATCTTTGAGCTCAGGTCACTCTCCTTGGTAACTAGGAGAGCTTTATATGGATTGCTTTGAGTGAGGGAGTATCCATTCGTAATACTCCAGAGAGGAACAGTATTTTCAGCCAAAGTTTCTCTGCACAGCTTGATGATGTTTTTAGGTCAAAGTCAGAGGCGTCATGCCCATAGGGGGCACAAGGGTACATGCCCCCTCAGATTTGTCCATTTATTTTTATTTTTTATGTTAAATTAATTACTAAACTTCATTTTTAACCCCAAATTGGGGTCAAACACCTTTTGTAAGATGATTGCCACAGCCCCCATTAGCCAACGCTGTGGTGCCTCCATGTACACATCTTTTCAGGGTACATCAATCTACCTGTGTGCCACATTTGGTGCATTTATTTGAAGAAAAAAGCTTTCAGAACTGTAATATTGTATTAACAACAGTGGCCATTTTGTAAGATGCCATGGCCCCCAGGGGCACAATCTGTGGTGGCTCCAAATCTTAGTCTTCTCAGGGTCTATAAATCTATCTGTGCCAAATGTGGAGCCTTTATTTTAAAATAATCATTCTGAATTGTAAAATAATGGTACTGCTGGCTTCCATTTTCAAAGATGGCTGCAACAGCCCCCAGGGGCCAAATATTTGGTGGCTCCATATCTAAATCTTTTCAGGGTCAATAAATAAAGCTCTGTGACAAATGTGGTGCCTTCATCTCCAAACAGTCCTTCTGAATTGTAAAAATAGTGTTACCATATGCAGCCATTAAAATTAATCTCTGGCACACCCAAAAGAGCCCAAATCTGGGGTGGCTCCATATCTAGGTCTTTTCAGGGTCCATAAATCTAGCTCTCTGATAAATATGGAGCCTTTATCTTAAAATAAACATTCTGAATTGTAAAATATTTGTACTGCTGGCTGCCATTTTCAAAGATGGCCAAATCCATGGCGGCTCTATCCCTAAATCTTTTCAGGGTACATAAATCTACCTCTGTGCCACATTTGGAGCCTTTATCTTAAAACAGTCCTTCTGAATTGCAAAATAGCATAACCGTCGGTGGCTATTTAGAAAAATGGCTTCCACGCCCACCAGGCGCCAAATCTGGGGTTGCTCCCAATCTAAATCTAAATATTTTCAGGGCACATAAATCTATATCTGTGCCAAATTTTGCGGATTTATCACAAAATGCACGATTGTTAAGCAGACACGACTAGAGAGACAGATCTTTGGGAACTTTTCCAGGGTACTCCCCCCCCCCTTTGAATGGTGTTGGACGTGGACGTGTGCCCCATATTGACACAACAAACAACACCATTATGTGCATTTTGTTTGGTCAGCGAAACCTCACCCCAAATGCACTATCACTAAAGTAAACACACATGCAACCACGCACAAACGCACGCGCACACACGCACGCACACACACACACAGTGCTGATGAATGATATAGTGTGGGTGTTTTGTACTGTTTTGCTGCTCCTAAGCAGTGGTGGAAAAAGTACCCAATTGTCATACTTGAGTAAAAGTAAAGATACCTTAATAGAATATTACTCAAGTAAAAGTGAAAGTCACCCAGTAAAATACTACTTGAGTAAAAGACTAAAAGTATTTGGTTTGAAATATACTTAAGTATCAAAAGTAAACGTAATTGCTAAAATATACTTCAGTTTCAAAAGTAAAAGTGTAAATAATTTCAAATTCCTTATATTAAGCAAACTAGACGGATAGCCAGGGGCACACTCCAACACTCGAAGCATTTGTGTTTAGTGTGTCCGCCACATCAGAGGCAATAGGCATGACTGGGGATGTTCTCTTGATAAGTTCTTGAATTGGACCGTTTTCCTGTCAAAGTTTTCTTGAGGAATGTAGGGAAGTAAAAGTAAAAGTTGGCAAAAATATAAATAGTAAAGTACAAATACCTCAAAAAACTCCTTAAGTAGTACTTTAAGTATTTTTACTTAAGTACGTTACACCACTGCTCCCAATTCCCATCTTTCTAGAGGCCTGTTTTTGTTTTCGTCCCTTTATGTAACCGTATCACAGCCACGCTTGTTGGGACTCTTAGGTCCGTTAGCAGCAGACAGATGGAGGAACTTTTGAACGCATGTGTTTGTACCTTGTTTACTGTATACAGCTGCGGGGTTAGCCTTAATAATCGTAATCTTTTTTTTATACCCTTTACTTCGCTTCTGTGAAAAAGGCCATTATTTGAGTCAAGATATGTTTACATTGCCAAAGCAAGTGAAATAGATAATAAACACTGAGGATATTTTTACAGAATTCTGCATGCAGAGTCTCAATTTGGTGATTGTCCCATTTTGTGAATTCTTGGTTGGTGAGCGGACCTCAGACCTCTCTCTCTCTCCCTCTCTCTCCCTCTCCCTCTCCCTCTCTCTCTCCCTCTCTCTCTCCCTCTCTCTTCCTCGGGCTCTCTCTTGCTTCCGCTGTTGAAAGTTGTTTGTGTAGCTCCGTCTGTTAGTGTTCACTTCCACCTCCTACATATTTAACCTTTGCTCGTCTTCACTCCTTCTCCTCTTTCGCCTCTCTCCTCCCTCTCTTCGCTCTGTTCTTAATGAGGTATCAGGGCAGTAAAGTCACTTTATTAAAGAGTCAGAATGTCAGGCTTTGATGGCCCATCTGGGGATGTGGTCTGCTTGGCTCAGGGCTGAGGTGGACTGGACATTTGCCTGCATAGAGTTCCTGCCAAAAACACTCTGATGAGTGGGTTAGTGCAGACAGGGAGGAGCAGGAGGAAATGGTCAGTGATTGAAGAGTGAATTGTCCAATTAGGGACTGAGATAGCAGTATGTGGGAGTGACTATGTAATAATCGTATGAGATCATTGGCTATAGGCTCTACTTTACATCCCTTCCTGTCTCTGGAAGGAATATGATTTAATATTTCCTGAATCATGCAATTAAAGTGACCATCGCTAATGCTAATGACTCTGGCTACATCCCAATCTCCCTCATTTACTCCCTCTCCTCATGATTACTAATTCATAAAGACACTGGATAGACTTGTGAGACATTGTTTTCACCAATCATTGTCCTGTCAGATCAGTAGTGGTGGATGCGAGGATGCGAGGGAGCTCAGGGAGAGGCTGGGGGACTGTTGAGGCCTATCAGACCCCGGCGGATGATAAAAGGCCCTGTGGTTTGATGGGGGCTGAGGCAGTGCCAAGCAGCTCCACATGAACTAATAGAGATAGATGGCCGTAAAATGGGCCTGTGCACTTAGCCATCCGTGGGCCCAGAGATCCGTAAGTGCACTGATGCCCGGTGACAAGACAGGATAGGATGGGACGGGCTGAAGACAAGTCACCACTGCAAACAGCACATCAAGGACAGTGGAGAGCGGGCACTCCTGGCTTTTCGTCCACCACACCATTTTGTTTAAAAGAAGAAAATAGATTTTGTTATTACTCTGCGTAAAATAATTGTTGAGACAGTGACAGTCCTTTTGTATTATATACATGTAATAATTGAATGATTGTGTCATAAATGATTACTCTACATTTTTTCTGCAGTAGTATTGTTTCATTAGTGCCTCTCATCTACATTTGCTGTTACACATTCATTTAATACGCCCATACAGTAGGTAGATCCAACATTTGACCACTAGGCACTCACCAATGACTGATTGTTTGTTCTGTTCTGTTGTGATTGTTGTGCTCTCGGAACATGTTGAGTGTTCTGTACCTCAGTTGATTGGTTTCCATTAATACGCCATCTGCCTGCTATGTGTTAGCGCTAGCTGTTAGCAGAGGCTGTTAGTGGTAGCTGTTAGTGCTAGCTGTTAGCGGAGGCTGTTAGCACTAGCTGTTAGTGGTAGCTGTAAACGGGAGGCCGTTAGCGCTAGCTGTTAGTGATGGTTGTTAGTGGTAGCTGTTAACGGTATGCTGTTAGTGCTAGCTGTTAGTGCTAGCTGTTAGAGGAGGCTGTTAGTGGTAGCTGTTAAAGGTAGGCTGTTAGAGCTAGCTGTTAGTGGTAGCTGTAAACGGGAGGCCAGTATATCTAAAAAAAATATATGCACTCACTAACTGTAAGTCGCTCTGGATAAGAGCATCTGCTAAATCACTAAAATGTCAAATGTAATGTAGCTGTAAACGGTAGGTTGTTAGTGGAGGCTGTTAGCACTAGCTGTTAGCAGAGGCTTTTAGTGGTAGCTGTTAACGGTAGGCTGTTAGCGCTACCTGTTAGCGGAGACTGTTAGTGGTAGCTGTTAACGGTAGGCTGTTAGCGCTAGCTATTAGCAAAGATTGTGTGTGGTAGCTGTTAGAGCTAGCTGTTAGCGGAGGCTGTTAGCCCTAGCTGTTAACAGTAACTGAGAGACAGACAAGATATTGTTATGTGACCTAGGAGGATATACACTCCATGTTGGCTATCATAAGTTGAATGCACCAATTTGTAAGTCGCTCTGGATAAGAGCGTCTGCTAAATGACGTAAATGTAAATGTAATGTTGTGTTGGCATCAGCATAGGACATGGCTGTATGGTATGGGCAGGGGTTGAGGGCAGTGTGTGTATGTTAAGTGCTGGTGTTAGATTAGCACCAGGTGTTTCTGTGTGTGTGGGCATACATACAGTATATGTGAGAAATAGTGTGTGTGTGTGTGTGTGTGTGTGCCTACGTGCATGATTGTGTGTGTGTGTGTGTCGACTAGATGGTGTCATCCATGTATAGTTGACTGACTGAGTGTTCCAGTTCAGTAACAGAGCAGAGCTAATGAGGAATATGGCAGAGCCAGTCAGTGCTGTGCTGATGGGTTCACTCAGAGAGACAGCTCAATCTCTGGGTAATAGAAACACTTGATTACAGATCTGCTACGGTTACTAAGAAATCACACACTTGCCCTCCACCTGCCTCTTAGTGTGGATGTGTCAGAGAGGGACAGCGGTCATGCGCGTGTGTGTCGTGCCGTGCCTCTGGTGCAGCACTTAGGTGGGTACAGTAGGTGGGCATGGGTCACAGAGGGTGAGAGAGAGAGAGAGAGAGAGAGAGAGAGAGAGAGAGAGAGAGAGAGAGAGAGAGAGAGAGAGAGAGAGAGAGAGAGAGAGAGAGAGAGAGAGAGAGAGAGAGAGAGAGAGAGAGAGAGAGAGAGAGAGAGAGAGAGAGAGAGAGAGAGAGAGAGAGAGAGAGAGAGAGAGAGAGAGAGAGAGAGAGAGAGAGAGAGAGAGAGAGAGAGAGAGAGAGAGAGAGAGAGAGAGAGAGAGAGAGAGAGAGAGAGAGGGGAGGTCTGAGGTCCGCTCACCAACCAAGAATTCACAAAATGGGACAATCACCAAATTGAGACTCTGCATGCAGAATTCTCTAAAAATATCCTCAGTGTTTATTATCTATTTCACTTGCTTTGGCAATGTAAACATATCTTTCCCATGCCAATAAAGCCCCTTAAATTGAATTGTGAGAGAGAGAAAATCCTAGACATGAAATGCTAATACAGCTGGTTTCATTCCTTAACATATCAATACCTCTTGTACACAGTGACAGATGTGAGATATGAAATCCAAGCCCTATACTGTGTCACACATTACTGTCAATCACACACACTACCATAGGGATTCAATATACAGTAGGCTTCTCTCTCTGTCACTTAACTGGCCTATTCAATATAGATCACATTATATTTCAACATCCTCCACTGTCTCATCCAGTCAGGCTGTGTTAGAGACCTAATGATTGGTTAAGCAGCTAGCGCCCTATTTGAGTAATACTGTATGCTCTCAAATCCTATTTGCTGCTGGCTGTCAGCTGTTAATTGAGCTGAATGTTATCGTTAGCATTAATCCGTTTTAGTGGTGGTGTGTGTTTGATCCCGGTCTGCTCTGGATCCTACTAGCCACGGCGCCTTTAAACCTACAAAATGGGCTTTGGGTGAGCGCTAGCTAGCGCTAATGCCTGTGTGTTCATGTGTGAATAATGTGTGTTCATGTGTATTTTTTTGTGTACATGTTAAAATAAATATGTGTGTTTGGCACCATGCTCTGTTTTCACCCATGTTGCACTGCACGTGATTAGAACCAATCCAGTTTGACCTTTGAACTCAGCTTCAAAGTGTAGCGGCCCACCGACCTGTATATCATGTACAATATCAACAACCACATAGTTCCCTAGCCATGTTGGAGACATGTGGTCGCCAGGTGCCATTGGATCACCTAGTAAACCAGCTCAGTGCACATCAGACCATTGGCGCAGCCATAGAGAGAATACAACTAAATACACCATTCCCAGTCGTTCACACCTCGTTTCACTTTGTAATCATTACCCTTTAGCAAAGCAGGTGTCAGGAGAGCTGGCCCATAGAAATTGTATTGAGCTGGAGAGATTATCCAATGTGTGACTGAGTAAATCAACTCTCCCCGTCCATACTACTGTTCATACAGGCAAAGGCTACTACTGTGCTGCCTATCCCAAATGCTATACTAGGGTTAGGTTAACCCTCCATAGTACCAGCTACAGCTAACCACAAAGATGTTGATTCCTATCTGTTCACTCCTACTAGAATGTTAGTCAGATTTGTTGATGTAGTATTAACTCAGGGATCCTGACACTCTCCAGTGAGAGAGGTATTTTAAGGAGGAGACAACAACCTTTTGATATTTACTGTTTAAGTACCTCTCCTCCCATACGACACTTTGATACTTGTGTATAATCATTTGTGTTCCATCAGCACCTCATTAGTATTCTAGCAGTGTGTCATGGTAGTGGGCCTGTGGCTATGTTCTGTCTTTAGTGTTCTAGCAGTGTGTCATAGTAGTGGGCCTGTGGCTATGTTCTGTCTTTAGTGTTCTAGCAGTGTGTCATAGTAGTGGGCCTGTGGCTATGTTCTGTCTTTAGTATTCTAGCAGTGTGTCATAGTAGTGGGCCTGTGGCTATGTTCTGTCTTTAGTATTCTAGCAGTGTGTCATAGTAGTGGGCCTGTGGCTATGTTCTGTCTTTAGTATTCTAGCAGTGTGTCATAGTAGTGGGCCTGTGGCTATGTTCTGTCTTTAGTATTCTAGCAGTGGGCCTGTGGCTATGTTCTGTCTTTAGTATTCTAGCAGTGTGTCATAGTAGTGGGCCTGTGGCTATGTTCTGTCTTTAGTATTGGTATTTCACTGCTGCATTTAGTTTGATTTGGTTCCTGGGTGTATTGTACAGTGTGAACAGTGTTATATGCAGTACTTTTTCTGAATGGCTGGCTGTGTGTGTGTGTGTGCATATCGGATTGCACTTAGCTCTGATATTCAGTGCCAAACACTCTCCTTGCACTCAGCCTCCCATCGCCCGTGAAGAGGCAGGAGCACAGTGAACGAGAGGATGACTAGAGAGGCAGTCAGCCAGGCAATGAGAGAATTGACCAATGGCGAGATCCTCCAGATGATAGTCAATGTGTTCTCCTCTCCCGGCCCGGTCCAGTCCTCAGAACGGGCACAGCAACACATCCATCCAGCAACTGAGAGGTGGATTCATCAACACGTTTGTTTCGCCCCAAATGGAGTTTCTACATTGTCTATTTTCCCTGGCATATTTTCAAGGTGGCTTCCAGCATCTGCATTACAAGGATTTAGACTTCCATTCAAAACCCATTTTTTTGCCGTTAGAGGAGATTTCTGGAAACGTAGACTATTTGTTACTATTTAGACATTTACATTTTAGCAGACGCTCTTATCCAGAGCGACTTACAGGAGCAATTAGTGTTAAGTACCTTGCTCAAGGGCACATCAACAGATTTTTCACCTAGTTGGCTCGGGGATTAGAACCAGCGACCTTTCAGTTACTGGCACAACGCTCTTGACCACTAAGCTACCTGCCGCACCACATATTTGAGAGACCTGAAGCGACATTATGAGCCTTGGATTGTGACATTGTTGTCACTTTAAACACTTTCAATCATCCACTAAAAACCACTGCGATTTTAAGCTGTTACACTTTGACTGACTGTGTGCTGAAACGTAAACTCTATAGGTTGGTTTCTCGGACACAGATTAAGCCTGGTCCTGGATTTAAAAGCTATTTCAATGGAGATTTTCTATTGAACATGCTTTATAGTCTAACAGTAGGCTTAATCTGGCTCCAGGAAACTGTCCCTTTGTGTAATAAAACACGTAACACAATCAATTCATATGTGGTTCTATTGTTGCATGGTGTCGAATCTCTCCACCCTCCCAGTCCCTCATCAGGAGTAGAGTAATGAGAGAGGCTCCCAGAGAGGCTCCCAGGACACCAGTCCTCTTATGGCTTCCTGGAAACAGAGATTAAACCAATCCAATTCAGCTAGCCTTTATGTCATGTTTTCACAACGAGGTTGCTCTGGGACACAGAAAGGCAAATGTTGGCAGAAAAATGTAGGGACGTTGAAATGTTCAATTGTTTGTTTTACGTAACCAAGTGCTGCTGACGCACTGAACTAAATATGTTGTTGCTTCATCAGGGTGAGCTTTTCTGTATTGGTTCCATCAAATTTTATGGTTTGGCTTGACAGTCACACACACACACACATGCGCACACACACACACGTGCACACACACACTTATGTTCTCACACACGTGACTCATCAAGTGGGAGTGTGTGTGCATGCGTGTGCATGTGTGTGTGAGAACAGTTGTGTGTGTGTGTGTGTGCATGCCTTTGGTGTGCATACATGCATGAGAACAGTAGTGTGTGTGTGTGTGTGTGTGTCATATACACTGAATGTACAAAACATTAAGATTAAAACATTAAGAGCTTTCCATGACAGACTGACCAGGTGAATCCAGGTGAAAGCTATGATCCCTTATTGATGTCACCTGTTAAATCCATTTCAATCAGTGTAGATGAAGGGGAGGAGACAGGTTAACTGGCTCAAATAGCAGACAAATCAGCCTGTTATCAAGCCTTCGTTAACGTTTGGAAAAAATTATGTTTGACCAGATAAAATGCTATTTTACAGTAAACAAATTGACAACAGACTTTCAGCACGCTTATAGGCAGTGGTGGAAAAAGTACTCAAAAGTCATACTTGAGTAAAATGTAAAGATACCTTAATAGAAAATAACTCAAGTAAAAGTGAAAGTCACCCAGTAAAATACTACTTGAGTAAAAATCTAAAAGTATTTGGTTTTAAATATACTTAAGTATCAAAAGTAAATGGAATTGCTCAAATGTACTTAAGTATCAAAAGTAAAAGTATTAATAATTTCAAAATCCTTATATTATGCAAACCGGACAGCACAATTTCTTTTTTTCATTTTTTTACGGATACCCAGGGGCACACTACACACTCTGACATTAATTTACAAACAAAGCATTTGTGTTGAGTGAGTCCGCCAGATCAGAGGCAGTAGGGATGACCAGGAATGTTGTCTTGATAAGTGCGTGAATTGGACCAATTTCCTGTTAAAATGTAACAAGTACTTTTGAGTGTCAGGGAAAATGTATGGAGTAAAAAGTACATTATTTTCTGTGAAGTAAAAGTTGTCAAAAATATAAATAGTAAAGTACAGATACCCCAAAAACTACTTAAGTAGTACTTTAAAGTATTTTTACTTAAGTACTTTACACCACTGCTTATAGGGAAGGACATTCAACAAGCACAGCACTGACACAAATGACTGATGATTGGCTGAGAGAAATTGATGATCAAAAAATTGTGGGGGTTGTTTTGTTAGACCTCAGTGCGGCTTTTGACATTATCGATCATAGCCTGTTGCTGGAAAAACGTATGTTTTTAAAGAGTTACCTGTCTAACAGAACACAGAGGGTGTTCTTTAATTGAAGCCTCTCCAACAAAATCCAGGTAGAATCAGTAATTCCCCAGGGCAGCTGTCTAGGCCCCTTACTTTTTTCAATCTTTACTAACAACATGCCACTGGCTTTCAGTAAAGCCAGTGTGTCTGTGTATGCGGATGACTCAACACTATACACGTCAGCTACCACAGCGACTGAAATGATAGCAACAATTAACGATGAGCTGCAGTTAGTTTCAGAATGGGTGGCAAGGACTAAGTTAGTCCTAAATATCTCAAAAACTAAAAGCATTCTATTTGGGACAAATAATTTACTAAACCCTAAACATCAACTAAATCTTGTAATGAATAATGTGGAAATTGAGCAAGTTGAGGAGACTAAATTGCTTGGAGTAACACTGGATTGTAAACTGTTGTGGTCAAAACATATAGAAACAACAGTAGCTAGGATGGGGAGAAGTATGTCTATAATAAAGCACTGCTCTACCTTCTTAACAGCACTATCAACAAGGCAGGTCCTACAGGCCCTAGTTTTGTCACACCTGGACTACTGTTCAGTCGTGTGGTCAGGTGCCACAAAGAGGGACTTAGAAAAATTGCAATTGGCTCAGAACAGGGCAGCACGGCTGGCCCTTGGATATACACAGAGAGCTAACATTAATAATATGCATGTCAATCTCTCCTGGCTCAAAGTGGAGGAGAGATTGACTTCATCACTAATTGTACTTGTGAGAGGTATTGACATGTTGAATGCACCGAGCTGTCTGTTTGAACTACTGGCACACAGCTTGGACACACATGCATACCCCACAAGACATGCCACCAGAGGTCTCTTCACAGTCCCCAAGTCAAGAACAGACTACTCCCTGTGGAATGCTTTCGACACCTTGTATTAACTCAGGGATCCTAACATTCTCCAGTAAGATAAGTATTCTAAGGAGGAGACAGCAACCTTTTGATATACACTGAATTGAGGCTGTTCTGAGTGCAAAAGGATGGTGATGGGGGGGTGCACAACTCAATTTTATCAATCTTAATGTTTTGTACACTCAGTGTATTCAGTCCCTTTATATTTACATTTTAGTCATTTAGCAGACGCTCTTATGCAGAGCGATTTACAGTTAGCGAGTGCATACATTTTCATACTGGCCCACCGTGGGAATCGAACCCACAACCCTGGCGTTACAAGCACCATGCTCTACCAACTGAGCTACACAGGGCCTTCAGCAAGTATTCCATCTCCAGAGAAGTAATGACATCTACAATAGTACTCCTTCCAGCCCTCTCCTCCTCCCCAGCCTCCTCCTCCTCCACAGCCACAGCCTCCCCAGCCCCAGCCCTAGCCTCCTCCCCAGACCCAGCCCCAGCCCCCTTCCCAGCCCCAGCCCCAGCCTCCTCCCTGCTCACTCCTAATCACAGAGTCATGATGGAGCTCACATGTGATTTAACCTGTCAGTACAACCTTTCAGAGAGAAAGAGAGAGAGACAGAAACAGAGACTGCTCATTAGTGTTTTGACTAAGTGTTTTCTCTAAAATTTCCCCTGATATATTGACAAAAACCTTTGATCTGACA